>NC_041385.1:334908259-334949986 GCF_002162155.2 Triticum dicoccoides | reverse complement strand
TGATCTTCGCCATTGAAAAACCACCTCCTCTCCTCTCCATCATCTCCATTCCAAAACCACCTCCTCTCCTCTCCATCATCTCCATTCCAAAACCACCGTCTCGCCTCTCCCTCTTCTGATCTTCTCTCCATTGCAAAACCACCTCCTCTCCTCTCCATCATCTCCATTCCAAAACCACCTCCTCTCCTCTCCCTCTTCTCTATTGCAAGACCACTGTCTCTCCTCCCATCTTCCAAAGCTAGCACCGGACCACTCAGAACAACATCTATGGAGAGGATGCAACAGCGAATTAGGCAGATCGCCGGCAGCGACCAGGCAAAGTTAGCCAGGTTGAAGGAGATCCTTAGTTGGTTTGACAATGAGTGGGAGATTTCGAGGACGGTGCGGGCCATGTGGCAACGTATGCGAAAGAGCGAGATGGTGGCGATGAGGGTGGCGATGTACATGTACTCCTCGGTGGCAGTCACGCCGCAGTCCTCCGAGTTCATCGAGTATCTCCTATGGGCGATGGAGCAGACAAATTCGCCCGAGGCGACAGTCAGGCGAAGGTGGTGGGCGTACAGGTCGAAGGTCGAGCACCCGGAGGATAACGAATTGGTTGAGTATGGTGTGCCATTCGTGAGGGTGCAGAGCCAGCCGGAGCCACAGGAGTATTCGTTCTCCCACAGCAAGAGGAGGCCGGATGGCGCGATGTCGCTTACCCGATGTTCTCCACGGTTCCCTCGACGCTCGCCTCGTTTCAACGGCGGCGGTAGGGTTTAAGGTAAGCTTCGCACTAACCTAATCTTCCACTTGCTCATGCTTACAATCAGTGTGACAGCTGATGAAAATCATGCTTACAATCAGTCTCTGAGTACTACGCCAATCACCCTAAAATAGCTCTGGACCTTTGGGTCAAAGTTGTGACACAGTGTACAAATAAAGAAAAATAGATTGGTGCTTCTTTCAGAAAAGAGTACTCTCTAGAAAACTGCCAATATAAGCTACTAGTATTTGGTTAGAGGATTTGCTGCCGAGAAAGATCCGTCCATAGAGAGCGCCACACATCCCACTGGTTGTGGTGGATGCCAATGCGTGCATGCAACATGGTTGGTGTCGGTAATTTTCACTTGGCACACCTCGCACTCTGCATATATGCCGGTTCCATACATACATTTGTGCAGTTCCACCTAAATGCAGCTGAATAACCCTGTTTGCACAGATAATGAAAAAGCGTGATTACATAAAAGTGGCACTAGTTGATGAAACACACAAAATAAATAGAAGAAAATATTGCGATAGTATCATAGTATGCCATGCTGCGAGGGCGAGATGGGCCCTGCGACGCCTCATATGGTACGGCTCATACTGGACATCGTCCCAAGTCTCCCAGATACACCTTCGGCCAGTGATGAACATCAGTGTACTACAGTAGTACAAGGAGGCGCCTTGAGACATTCAAATCTCTATTTTTGTACATATCAACAAAAATTAAGCATCCCAGTTTGCAGAAACGCTTAAACATTAACAATGGGACTAGTTGATGAAACATACTTTAACAAAGAGAAGCACTTTCTTTATCTACATTGGAAATGAAATGATAGAGATGACACTCGCTCTATTTTAACTTTATTATTACTTCATTTTATCAGTGACACTAGGGTCGAGCAGGTGGCAAACAAGGTGTACCGTGCATCGCAAGGATGGAGGCCGAGGGTGCTTAGACTGGGATGCTGAAGTTGGCTCTTTCAGTCACCAACATGGATGATTCAATTCATGGGACCTTTTGGTGCAGTTCACCTAAAATGAAGCAATGTCCCGTGAGCTAGCAGCTTCTTCTTTAATTTTTTTAAGAAAACGGGTCCAGCCCCGGTTCCATTTCCACCAGAAAACGAAACCCACAGAGCTTCTTCTTCATTAGTTGCAATAAAATTCAGCAACATCAAGGTTGGTTGTGAAGCTCCTGGAATGCTCAACTATAATTTGGATATCATTTGTGCAGTTCAACTAACATCGAGCGTGAAATGTATATCTCTGTTTGCACAAAAAAGGTGGAAAGGAGGGTGACTAACAAGTAACAAGTGATGAAACATGCATCAAATGAAAAGAAGCATGTTCCTTATCTGAATGGCAATCCTACAAGGACAATAGCAATTTCTAAAGCAGTGGCATTGCTAGATATTAGTGTGGGCATCAGGATTAACTATGACAACCGTTAAATACGACATTAATTTGGGCACGGGAGAGTAGGCGTACCAGGACAGTTGCATTTCTAACGAAAAGAACCAACTTATCTTAATGGGAAATTTTAGCAGGACATGTAAAGAAGTGCCGTTGATTCATATTACTGGAGGCATTACATTGAAAACAACATTGGTTTAACGTGTCCTTACTTTTAACAGTGCAACTGCTACATTTTACCAGTGGCATTACATAAGAGTGGCTCGGGGCAACAAACATCAGAACATGATATCTGGATTGGTCCAATTTTTGTTCGGTATAGCCACCTTATACTGTGTGAGGCTAGCAAATCTAGTGCTGGACTTACTCTGTTGACTTGTCCCCCAGTCCCCACTTTCTTTCCTTTTTCAACCAATAGATCGGGTTTATATTGAGTTTGTACTACATTTCCCTTTATTTCCCTATTAGACCTAGAGACCAGTTGGATAGCCAGTCTCTACTACTTTTCGCCCCCATTATTTCCTCTTTCGACCAAGTCCTAGATTCAGGTAACAAATCCTCCCCCACCCCCACCCCCTTTCTTCCTTGTTTGAACCAAGTAGTACTAGATTCGAGTGCATGAACTAGTTTTACCTCTTAAACGTAAAAAATTAGGTGGTTTTCGAACAGCCGATCGATCCTATCTACGAGGGGGCCTGAGAAATAGTAAAAGTTACAAATGCAGCGACGTCAGGAGCTCAGGAAGTAGAGCAAGGCCGGTTTCGACGGAAGTTATACCTGATGGTCGCCGGGATGTCGCTAGGTGGGCGGTGGGAGGCCGGATTTGCCCACACTACGGCAGCAAGGAAGAAGGGGTCGGAGGCCCTCCCTCGCCAGCGGTGCTTGGGAGAGAACGGCAAGGCAGGCTGATCGGGACGCGCCCAGCAGTGGGTAAGAGCCGTCGCCGAGGAAGACCGCGTGAACATTGCACCTTCTCACCTTCCCCGGCGGAGAGGATCCGGCTGGATCAGTGACCAGCGGTGAGTAGAGAGAGAGAGTGTGTGTGGCCACCGCTGTCGTGTTTAGATCTGGAGAGGCCGAGACGGTGTGAAGAGAGCAACACTAGCAAGCAAGCGCGGAGGCTCCTGCCTATATAGTGGAGTAGTACTTAGTTTTCTTTTGTCTACCGGAGCCGGCTTGACCTCGTCAATGACTATCGAGAAGTCTTCATGCACGTGGCCCGGAGGCGCAGTTGTCTTCATTTTGGTCTGAAGCGCCGGATTATAACATATAACACGAAAAAATGCCACATGACAAGAAATCATAACCTCACTGCCCAAAGGAGACAACATGAATCCCGACGGACAAACTAGACGAGGAACAAAGCTCAAATTAAAGATAAACTCATAGAAAAGGGGTCCGTCGATAGATGTCCTAATTAACATAGCCGGCTTGACCTAGATGGCAGCCGAGTAGTCACTGTTCGTGCATGTGCCCCCAATGACTAGCCCAACTCAGTTGTCGCTGTTTAACCCTCGCAGTGATCCGAAGCACATGACACATAATTTTGCGAGATGACAAGAAACCTTTTTTTAGATTTCTCACCACAACTACAGCCAAGTACAACACAGCCTGCATGATATGTAGATGATAGCCAATCCAGGCGTGTGTGTTGGAGACTGGTCACATGCATGGACAAACTGATATTCCGTGTCTTGCAGGGATCGTCCAGGCACCAACGTAGTACAACACTTCTCTAGTACTATCGCTCATCTCCCTCTTCTATTAAGTCACCCGACTTGCGGAGCCGGGGAGTGTGCCTATGGCCGGTTCTCAATTGCCGTCCACATGTGTGTGCAAACGCAATATGACGCGCGTTCCATTCAGAGAGCAGCGTGCCAGACCGATCGACCGTCTGGGGTGCGACGCGAACGCGACGTGCATGCTGTATACTCCGTACATGTGTACCACCATTTTCTAGACGCTTTGCTCCATGGCGCGGGCGCAATCCATGGATACAAAATTAGTATACTGTATACTATTTAAAAGTCGAGGGCGGGGCTTTTCCTGCCCGGTAGGCGGCGGGACAGTTCCGCCTAGTCGGTTCGACAGAGACACGAGAAGACGAGGGAGTAGGCTGCTGCAAACGTAGGGCTTTGTGATTTGACAGCGAGTTACTGTTGGACAGGTGGGGCCCCGTGATTTGACTTGCCATTATCATTTTAACTGCGGCGCTACGACCGGCGTGAGTCTCCCGATTCCTGACCACCTCCATACAAGTGCCTCTCCCAATGCTCCACCATATAGTAGTAGAGGCTGGCTCTTGCATGAGAGCCCACTTCTCCACTTTTTCCTTGCCTCTTTCCTCCACATATGCAAAAATGCCATGTAAAGCGCACTATTGTACTTACTTGCTCCTACAGGTGCTTAAGCTTGCCACATAGGCATAAAGTCTGATGTGGCAAGTTAATCAAGAAGAGAGAGACTAGTTTGGTGACCCAAGGAAGAAACGGTGCTAAGCGCGTGTACCTAGGTGAAAAGACAATTTTGAGTCTATAGGTAATTAAATGAAGCAAACTTAGCAACACCATTTCATTGGAAGAGGTCACTCCTTGGCAAATGCAATAAATACTAGTACTCCCTGTGTCCCATTATATAAGAACGTTTTTGACACTACACTAGCTAGTGTCAAAAACGTTCTTATATTATGGGACAGAGGGAGTACGAAGAAAGAGATAGAGAGGAGTAAAGAAAAATACACTTATAGCCAACCTTGTTGTAGTATGAGTGACTAACTGATGACTATGTATGACATGCCAACATCAGATAGCTTAACGCATCGTGTTAAATCTCCAAGGGCGCGACCACGCGAGCGACGCGACAGTCGTGGTAGGTGCGACCATGATACGGGCTGCTGGCAACCCTTGGATCTGAGATCAAACGGTCGCATGCTAAGCTGCTGAAAATTTTAAGAATAACCCTCCAGGATAGGATATTCACCCATAGGTCTAGAATCACGCCATGCAACTGTTCGATCTAAGATCCAAGGGCTCTCGGAAGCCCGTATCATGGGAGAATGGAAAGCCACTACCCTGCCGTTTGCACGCTGGCAGTTCGCTCCTACTCTTTCCCGCACGTCCTTTAATACTACGGCGGTTCGCTCCTAGTCGTCCCGTCCATTCACATTACGACAGTTCCACTAATCCTAACCCTCCTCCCAAATCCATGGCGTCCCACATCTCCCCGATCGGCGGTGAGTACAAGGCTAGAACCATCACCGGCGATGAGTCCGACCTCATCTACACCAGTACTTCCGCGACGGTGAAAGGATGCCTTTCTCGCTTCAGACGCATGTTCGAAAACTCACATGATGAGTGGGTCGCTGGGCTAGATGTTGAGTACACCACAGTCGTGGGACGAGAGAAGGATCTAAAGGACGAAGAGAGGAAGAAGCCCGCCGTTATCCAGGTTTGCGTACATAATGTTTGCTTGGTCTACCACATATGCCATGCCGATGTTGAGTGCCAAGATTTTAAGAAGTTCCTCGATGACAAAACAGTCAAATTCGTTACTGTAGACTTTAAGAACGACAAAGAAGTCCTGCGTCGGATAGGCCTCGTTGTAGGAAACCCCTTCGACCTCCATAAGAATTGGCTGGTGCCCTCTAGTCAGCCCTCAATGCTGACCCTGGCAGGAGCCATGGTTCATCCTTCGTACAGCAAACTAGAGAAACCTCATTACACGTTTCATCGTCATGCATGGCAGCGGAATGTACTAGATATAGACCACATCTAGTACGCTGCAATGGATGGCTACCTTTGTTTCAATATCTACAAGGGTTGGATGAAGAGCAACAACCAAGTGGGCGGTTCAAGCAAAGAAGTATCGGCCAAGAGGAAGAGGGACAAGGACGAAGTCGAGGACGTGGACGAGGACTCCGAGTAAGGTGGCAGTGTCGTTGCTCATGGCGGTTCTAAACTTCTAATGCAATGTCTACCGGATTAGTTGCATAATTTAATTTCAAGTGTGCTTAGTTTAATTTGAGGGGTGTGCTGTGCTGAGCCCCCAGCAGAACTATGTTATGTTTCTTCTTGTTACTTTAACTCTTCAGTATGTACATACTAGTACTAGTATTTATTTAATAGAATTTAGCACCCCAATTAAGCACGTACTAGCTTTTTTAATAGTACTATATGCATAATTTGGCGACGAGCGTTCTCTATATGTACCACCTTTTTTTAAAATTTCAATTTTTGCTCCATGGCGGAATCCATCGATAGTGCAGTACTACTGTACAAAAATATACATTTTTTAAAAGGCTAGCATACTGTTCATCACACACATATATATAGCCAGTTAAATTCTCAACCTAGAACAACGTGCATGCCATGTAATAAACCGATTCGGAGGAAGTATAGTAAAAATGAGGTGATTTTACCCAGCGATCGGCGGGGGAGCATGGCCTGTCATGCGGTCCCACGTGTCATGATGTACCAAGGCGATGCGCGTGTCCCTCTTGAGGCAGAAGCAATACTAGTACATGGTTTGAGATGATGTCGAACCGAAGTGTGAAATAATGGTTGCTTCGTCCGTCTGGGAAGGTGCGGCATTGTGATTTGACGTCTCATTGCTCATTACTAACACTGGGCCGATACGAGTGGGGTGCGTCCCCCCTGCTGTTCTACACAGTTATTTGGTGCTTGACACGTCGACCCGGTTGCACATGAGATGACCCCCACATCCTTTGTCAAAATAAACAACACCCCGATCAATGCATTTCACTCTTCCGTGCAACGCACGGGCACCTTACTTGCTCCTACAGGTGCTTAAGCTTGCCACATAGGCATAAAGTCTGATGTGGCAAGTTAATCAAGAAGAGAGAGACAGTTTGGTGACCCAAGGAAGAAACGGTGCTAAGCACGTGTACCTAGGTGAAAAGACAATTTTGAGTCTATAGCTAATTAAATGAAGCAAACTTAGCAACACCATTTCATTGGAAGAGGTCACTCCTTGGCAAATGCAATAAATACTAGTACTCCCTGTGTCCCATAATATAAGAACGTTTTTGGCACTACACTAGTGTCAAAAACATTCTTATATTATGGGATGGAGGGAGTACGAAGAAAGAGATAGAGAGGAGTAAAAAAATACACTTATAGCCAACATTATAGCCAACCTTGTTGTAGTATGAGTGACTAAGTGATGACTATGTATGACATGCCAACATCAGATAGCCTAACGCACCGTGTTAAATCTCCAAGGGCGCGACCGCGCGAGCGAGGCGACGGTCGTGGTAGGCGCAACCAAGATACAGGCTGCTGGCAGCCCTTGGATCTGAGATCAAACGATCGCATGCTAAGTTGCTGAAAATTTGCAGAATAACCCTCCAGGATAGGATATTCACCCATTGGTCTAGAATCACGCCATGCAACCGTTTGATCTCCGATCCAAGGGCTGTCGGAAGCTCGTATCATGGGAGAATGGAAAGCCACTACCCTGCCGTTCGCACGCTGGCAGTTTGCTCCTACTCGTCCCCGCACGTCCTTTAATACTACGGCGGTTCGCTCCTAGTCATCCCGTCCATTCACATTACGGCAGTTCCACTAATCCTAACCCTCCTCCCAAATCCATGGAGTCCCAAATCTCCCCGATCGGCGGTGAGTACAAGTTTAGAACCATCACCGGCGATGAGTTCAACGTCATCTACACCCGTTCTTCCGTGACGGTGAAAGGATGCCTTTCTCGCTTCAGAAGCATGTTCGAAGACTCACATGATGAGTGGGTCGTCGGGCTAGATGTTGAGTACACCACAGTCGTGGGATGAGAGAAGGATCTAAAGGACGAAGAGAGGAAGAAGCCCGCCGTGATCCAGGTTTGCGTGCATGACTTATGCTTGGTCTACCACATATGCCATGCCGACGTTGAGTGCCAGGATTTTAAGGACTTCCTCGAGAGCAACCTAGTCAAATTCGTTACTGTAGATTTTGCTAACGACAAAGAAGTCCTACATCGGATAGGCCTCTTTGTAGGCAACACCTTCGACCTCCAAAAGGGCTGGTGTCCTCTCGTCAGCCTTCAATGCTAATCCTGGCAGGAGCCATGGTTCATCCTTCATACGGTAAACTGGAGAAACCTCCATACACGTTTCATCGTCATGCATGGGAGCGGAATGTACTAGATATAGACCACATCTAGTACGCTGCAATGGATGGCTACCTTTGTTTCAATATCTATAAGGGTTGGATGAAGAGCAACAACCAAGTTGACGATTCAAGCAAAGAAGTATCGGCCAAGAGGAAGAGGGACAAGGACGAAGTCAAGGACGTGGACGAGGACTCCGAGTAAGGTGTCAGTGTCATTGCTCATGGTGGTTCTAATGCAGTGTCTACCGGAATAGTTGCAAAGTTTAATTTCATGTGTGCTTAATTTAATTTGAGGGGTGTGTTGTGCTGAGCCCCCAGCAGAACTATGTTATGTTTCTTCTTGTTACTTTAACTCTTCAGTAAGTACATACTAGTATTTCTTACATTCCATCTTTTAGTTGGTATAGTACTACCACTCGTTTATTCACATTATATACGTACAATATATATGGCCAACATCATATAGCCAGCAGTTTAGTTGTCAAAGAATTTCAGGGTGCTTAGTTTTGTCAAAGAATTCTAGGGTGCTTAGTTTTATTTGAGGGGTGGGTTGTGCTGGACACCATTATTGTGACTAGCCTTTTTAATAGTACTATGTGCATAATTTGGAGACGAGCGCTCTCTATATGTACCACATTTTTTTTAATTTCAAGTTTTGCTCCATGGCGCAATCCATCGATACTACTGTTGTACAAAAGTATACATTTTTTTAAAGGCTAGAGGGCGGGGCAGTCTAGCTTGGTCGGTTTCATGAGAGGCGAGGGACTTTGTGATTTGATGGCTCATTACTGCTGGAAGGTGGGGCCTTGTGATTTGACTACTCGTATAAATGCATCGATGACCTGATCGAGGAGGAGCAAAGAACCGTGCGGTATACTCAAGTTTTCCACGGGAGTAGTACTGCGACGGAGGAGCACGAAACACGGCAGCCCAGTGCCATATGGCGATAAAAATGATCTAATTTTCTAGTCATCTCATTGTTAGCATTGTTCTATTCATTCCCTCAAAAAACAAAAACCATTGTTCTATTCATGCCTCACAGAGAACGTGACACGTGCGCCGAAACACCCGAAGCAAAAGATGAAACACAGCAGCAAAAGGAGGAAGATTATCACCCCAAATGATCTAATTCGCCGCGGAGTCGTAACTGCTTCTTCATCACCTCCACGACCTCCATCTCCTTGCGCGTCTCCTCCGCCATCTTCTTCATTTTGTCCATGACGCGGGATTTCTCGACGTGAGCCTTCATCATCTGTTGCACGGCCGCATTATGTACCTTGACAGCAGCCGGGTGCTCGATGCGGAGCTTCACCAACTCCTCCTTCTGTTCCATGATGAGGGCCTACAACATCTTCATCGAGGAACTACTATTCTCATGCAACTTCTTCCAGCCGGCGTTCTTATCCTTCAATAGGTCGATCTCATGGCAGAGCTTCGCCTTGTCCTCCTGAAGTCGCAGGATTTCGCCGGTCGCCTTCTTCTCCGAGGCAATGCTCTTCTTCGGCAGCATCACCAAGCCGGCGGTCAACTCCCCCTGCTGATTGAGCTCAGCGGGCATGTCATCGAGGCTCTCCTTCAGAACTGCGTCAAGCCTTTGATGAACTCCTTCTACTTATTGAGGTGCTTATTGAGCTGATCGGGCATGCCGTTGAGGGATAACGACTCCAGCTCTGCCGGCTCGGCATGTTCGCCTCCGCGGCTAGGGCGCTCCTGAGAGCCATCGCCTGCCTGTGAGAGATCTTTCGAGGTCTCTGCGTGGCGGCGAGCCCTCTCTTTTTTTTGCAGCCTTGGTTGCCGCTCCCTTGTTACGAGTAGTTCTCGACCTAGAGCTCTGCTCACCGGCCATGGCAACGACGGACGAAGGAGAAGCACTTATGAGGAGGAAAGGTAGTGTAATTTTCGGTTAGGTAGTTCCCCTTTTTATAACCTAAGTACTAGCACTAGTAGTACTAATATCTGCATAGTGGGAACATGTTCAGGTTTGGTACGTAGTACTAGTAGGTGTGAGCAGGCTTTCGAATGTGATGGGAACAAGGTAAAGATTAATTGATGGTTTTGGTTTCGAGGCCCGAAACGGCTCCCGATGAGTTTAGTGGAACATAAATTTCAAGTAGACTACACTGCTCAAATGTGTAAATATTATGTTACTATCAAAAATTGGCACAAAATACGAAGGAGACCAATGGAAGTACTAGTAGCAACCCACGATTTAACTACTCGCATGCGCACAGTGGAGTAATAATGTCTTTCTTCCGCCCTCACGTCCACTCAATTTGCATGCGCCGTATTAATTGACCATCAATGAAGCGAATGACTTTACACGCGTCAAATTATCACATGGGGTGGATCTTGGTACAAAATTGCGTCCGCCCGTGTACCCGCGTGTGCGTGTGAGGGAATGAGTGCGTGCGTGCACATCTTCGCTTCGTGCATGTACCGCCAGTATGGCTCAGGGAGGACGAGTACATTCTTCTGGAACCAGCAGCACGTCACTGTGATCAATCCATGCAAGGAGGTCGCGACAACGCCTCCACATGTTCCATGTGGCTTCATGAACTGTAATAGAGACACTGTGTAGCGTGCCATTGGTATTCTAATTTACGTGTTTTGCACATACTCGAAGTACTAGTAATTTACACATGCATTGCATGCATCAGATTTTGCAACCAAATTATGAATAAATACCACACTATAGCATGTAATCTTTTAGTCATATATGCGTGATGTAGCCCTTCGTTTAATTCTTATAGTTCATCTCATTCAAAATCAAATTAGTTTTTATAAAAAAGCTAAGAACGCGTGAATAGGAAAAACACGGGATTATAGTGGAATGTCGTATTGAATCCTACAGGATTGTATGAGTGTTTGATTGTGCATATAAAAAACACAGAATTCTTTCAAAGAGGTTTGAGTGGATGGGATGTTTCCTATGAAATCTAGTGCAAATGAATCATATGGAAAAATTCCTATGGTTTACAATCCTACGAATCAAACAACCAAGATAGGAAAAATTCCTAATGATTAGAATCCTCCAAAATTCCTTTGAGAATCCTTTGAATCAAAGAAGCCCTTAGTCTATTTTATGATTCATGGAATTGTGCGTTGTAAATCATAAAGTAAAAACAATTAATGGCAATTCAACTAGAAAAAAAGTTTGGGCAGTTATGATACGGAAGATTCTAGAACAAAAGAGAACCACTGTTGTTTTGAGGTTTGTGCATTATGCTTAAGTTCAACCATGGAGTCTGCTAGATTGTACATGTGGCAAAATCCGGTGGGGAGCTAGAAGATGGTGCGAGGGGCCGAGTGGAGGGAGACTATGAAGGAATGCCCAAGTGCGAGATCGATATTTAGAGAGAGGGGGCGAACACGTGCGCTATTGCACGAAGTGGCGGAGCCATGAAAAACAAATGAGCTAGGGGGGCAAGCATTGCTAATCCTTTACGAGGAGGGTCAATTCATGAAATTAAACCTTTTTTAGTAGCAATTGTCTAATGATCATATTCATATTAGCCTCGATATATAGTGATGTTAGGGGGGGCAGGGCCCTTACTGCCACCTGTCTTCGCCATTGTGCACGCATCTGAGAGATGAAGCGGAAGGCATGGATGATGAGAGGGGGACGTTGGATATATAATTAATGTGGTTGTATTAGCTATTTATGTTAATCCTATATAGAGAGGTATAGATTGATCGATGTGGACGTGGGAGAGGTATAGATTGATCGATGTGGACGTGGGAAAGAGGGTGAGACCTCACTGGATATATCGATTGATAGGTTTGTGTGGAAAACTATGAAAGACCTAGAGGGTGCTTGGATACGTTTTAGTCCCATGACTAAAAGTAGCGGGACTAAAACTTGCTAGCCTCACCCATGCTTGGATCCAAATACTAAAGAGACTAAAATCAAGTTATTGAGCATTTATTATCCTCCAAACCCTCCAATCCAGAACTCGCATGTGTTAAAGGAGAGGAATTAAATGAGGAGAGAAAGGGCTAATACATATTTTAGTAGGTTTCATATGACTAAAAATTTTTAGCCTCAAGACTAGTCCTAGCCTCTCTTTAGTCAGGGGTGCTTGGAACTTTAGCCTCTAAAAGAGACTATTTTTAGTCAGACTAAAAATAGTCCCTTGGATCCAAGCACCCTCCTAGCTATATACACACATACATAGAGGAACATCAATCGTTGCGCATGCATGCGTGAGAGATAAAGAATGCCCGGTATGAGGGAGAGGGGGATGTGTGTGGGTGTGTGCCTTCATGGGAGACCGACCTGAAGAAAAAGATTGCATGCGTGCGATAGATAATGCCGACTGGTAGTGTGTATGCATGCATGCACGAGAGAAAGTTAGTGGTACAATTTAAAAAAAAAGACTACTGTGTGGGTGTAAAAGAATAGGTGAGGTCATAATCAATGTAAAGTTGAATTCAAATATTTGAATAAGGGATCCTGATGTTTGAAACCCATGCATGCATGAATATAACGGAGATCTGTGTGGTGTGCTTTGGAAACGAGCATATTGTAATGTATACACACAAGGTCAGACTGATTTGAATTTGAGATACCGATGGCAGACATCATTTGCTCATGTCGCATCCGTGCATGTAATTGGAGATGATGGCGGCTTTCGCATCACATATCTATATCTATACACCTATATATATATATTATATGGACAAATTTTATCTACCACCAGTGGTAGTTACCACCACTTGAGTGTTGTATGCTGTATGTATTATCTATCAAATCGGAGAGTATGTACGCATAGTATGTAGTATATAAAAATATTTAGGTAGTATATATACTATTTTTTTGGTAGTATGTATCGTATTTTGAGTATGCTCTTTTTTACGTACAAATATATATGTATTTCACAAATATAATAAAAATCATGGGCTAACTTGCAATTTTTTGATGTAACCCACTTTGGAGTATCTTATATATAGTATATGAACATACTTAAAATGATAAAGTAGAATATATACTACCATAAGGTGGTATATGAGATATGTGGGGTAACTACCCCCAGGTGGTAGGATGAATTTTTCCTATATTATATTATATATATTTTTTATATTGTGAGCGGGTAACTTTAACTTTGAAAGATGGTCGTTGGATGAGGCGAATCCGAAAGTCCAAAGATGGAAAATTTGAGCACTATTGGCCATTGGATATCATCTAGATTCCACCAGATTTCGCCACATGTATAATCTAGAAGACTCCATGGTTGAACTTAAGCATAATGCACAAACATCAAAACACAATCACATGTTATTTGTTCTAGAATCTTCCATATCAGAATTGCCCAAATGTTTTTCTACATGATTTGCCATTATTTGTTTTTACTTTATGTCTTACAACGCACAATTCCATGATCTTAAAATAGATTAGCTTTCTTATAAAAACTAGATGATTTTGAATGAAATGAACTATAAGAATTAAACGAACATCTACATCATGCATATATGACTCAAAGCTTGCATGCTATAATGTGGTATTTATTCATAATTTTGTTGCCAAATCTCATGCGTGCAATGCACGTGTACCTTACTCTAGTCTAAATGGTGTTTGTGTGTGTGTTGTGCGTGTTGAGGTGCAAATTGTCTTTTTTTGGTACACGTTAAGCTTGTTCTTCCGAAATTTCAAGCCGTGCCTTGTTATGCCGAAAATTGAAGCTAGTGACTCTGTCTATCATGCTGCGAAACTCCCGCCTCTTCAACCCGCGCCTTGTTAGCCTAAAATATTTAAGATATATCTTTGTCTCGTTGTGCTCCGACAACTCCCTCCATCTCAACCCGCGCCTTGCTATTCCGAAATTACAACACGCGAGAAAACTCCCACCTCCTGTGAAATCCCGACACGTGAAATGCCCGTGGTACCCCTGAACCGAAAGAACCGCCTCAAATCGGTGGGAGGTACTTTCGTAACTTATCCCGCATTTCGGACAAGCGTGTCTCTAAGCCATGGTTCCCCACTGCCATCCCATCCGCCCACCCATTCGTACACCGAGGCCGTGAAAACCCATGACGAAACCCCACACCCTGCTCCGTCCGCCACCCAGCCAGAGCTTCTTCCCCAACAACGTCGTCCACAGCAACACCTCGACGTCCCTCATCCACCGTACCGGATGAGGATCCGTCATCGATCTCATCGTCCCGCCGGTTCAGCCACCCCGTCCTCCACCTCCAAGGAGCTTCCCCGATGTTCCCCTCGTCTTTCGCGCCACCTCCATTCCCACACCACCGTCTTCACCTGCACCACCGGAAGAGCATCATCATCACCATTTCCTCGGATGAAGTTGCGGCCTAATCGGCGCCACCAAAGAGGTTGTACACAAATCGCCGCATTTTCTTCTTGATTCGATCTCACGGTGCTGCCGGCGCTCGGTCCCGAGGTGACACAGCGCGGCTCCATCCACGGTGGCGTCACCGGCCACTTCCTCCATGGCGTCGCTCCCTCGGCGGCGACGTCCACATCAGTAGGAGTTGTTGCTGCTTTAGCTCTCGCTCACGCCGCTGCTCTGCTCTTGCTCTCGGTCCCATACCTGGTCTGCTCTTGCTATTGCTCTTGCTCGCGCTGCTGCTCTCGCTCTTGCTCTTGCTTGCGATGTTGCTCCGATTTGGCAACACTTCAGTCGACTGAATCGACTTTTGGGTCAGTCGATTTCCAAGGGGTGGGCTCGCCGGGGTGAAGGAAGAACCAGCCGTAGCGGGGAGGGGGGCTCGCCGGAGAGGTACCCCACTATCTATCTTAGGGTTCAGGATGGGGGCGGTGCTCGCCGGTGGTGGCAGGGCGTTGGCGGGGCGGTGGCGTGGGGGTCGCCGAAGAAAAAGCTCGGCACGGGGGGGCCTAGAGGGATGGCCGGGGCGGCGGCGGACCGGCGGTGGGGAGTATTATCGGGGCGGGTGGGGCGGCGCATCGCCGGCCGCGGGCGGCGGGGGGCTGCTGTTTGGCCGGTGGTGGCTGGCGGCTCAGGGGGTGGAGGTTGAAGATGAACTGCAGGCCCTTGATTTCGTATCCAATGGCTGCAAAATCGACTGACCAGAGATGAAAAAGTCAGTCGACCGACGTGTAGCCTCACCTTGCTAGTGCATTCAGTTTCGACAACAAAATTCAGTTTCGACAGTTAAGTTCAGTTTCGACAGTTAAGTTTAGAGATGAGCGACTGATGTATTTTACATCTAGCACTTTGTGGTTATGTATTTTACGTCATGTATTGGAGATGCTATTAGAATTCCACTCAGGTTAACGTTGTTTGTTGTCTCTCTTGTCCTGCTTCAGCCTCGGCGTCAAACAACTCACCGGAGCTGCTCCAATGACGAAACCCTCCATCACAGCGGAGCAGCACCTCGGGCTCCATCTCCAGACGCCTAAGATCTTCTTCCCCTCCTCCGATAGCAAAGTCAGCCGGAGCATCCTCACCGGCCAACCCAATCACGCTGAGATCGACATGGCTTCGCCAAAGAGGTTGTACACTTGTTGATCTCTTTTTTACTCTACATGTTATATATATTATCCACTGAGCACTCGTAGTAACGGCAAATACGATTATTTTGTCCTACTATATGACAAGCAGTGAGGTACCAGGCAACTTAGTTATCCATGATGGACTCTCTTGAACGCCATCATTATTTATCTCTGCGCGTTTGAGCTGTGCATTTGTTGATGGGCCTGGGAGTTGAGCTAGTATGGCAGTGGCTTGGGTAAAAAGTAATAGAAGTAGCACAAAAACATTTTTTTAGTGTAGGCTTTTCCTTGCTCAAGCCTGCCTACTAGAATCGCCAGTGCTTGAAAGGAAAAGTGAATGAAAAACATAGGAATTGGAAAGTCTCCTATGGTACTACTTTTCATGAATTTGGTGCAAAGGAATGGAGCAAAGGAAAACTGTAGGATTTGTTCCTTTAGTGTCTCCTTGAAAGAAAAACCGTAGGAATTCTAATTTCCACTTCTCCTCCTTTTCATATTCCTATTCATCAAGCACAAGACTAAGAGATAGTAGCATAATAGCATTATAACCGTACATTTTCTTGTGGTTTGACTTAATCTCACCATGCTTTTTTGCATCCTATGATCTTCCAATTGTTGTGAATCAAACATCCAGATTGGCAGAAATCCTGTGTTTTGAAATTCTCTGTTTTGCACGTGCATTCCTATCCTATTCCTGTCTATTTCCTATCCCTGCATTGTTAGAATCCTCAAATTCAAGCAAGCCCTTACTCAATTACTTCTGTTACAAATATGTGTCAAAGAAAACCTTGTGTGGTTTGTCCTGCTCCTGCGATGCTGTGTTCCACCCCAGCTCATCTGCTCCAACGACGGAAGGGTTCACCACAGTAGGGATCCGCTCTCTAGACTGTCTTTCGCCACCTCAGATCTTCTTCCCCGTCGCCGACAGCCACGACAACTGCATTACCATCATCAACTGAGCAGATGACCTTGAGGACTACACGGGTCCGCAAGAGAGGTCGCACTCTTCCGTGTCTGCTTACGTTATGTGTCGCTTAATATGATGACATGCTACATTATCATCGTGTTCACCTATTAGACTCTGAGTCAGGTCCAAACTAATGCTGAAACTTGAGTTTTTAAATGGTTGTGGGGTACATATTGGGGTAGCAATCAGTACTATCTGTCTACTATCTGGTTAATCTCCGGTGTCTACTATGAGTTTCATGTTGGGTGCAAACAAACATTAAAGGAGCCATTATCTGTATTTTTTAACTAAAGCTATTATCTGCATGCTATCATTGGTTTTGGGTCTATCCACAATTTGCTGCCATCACTCTGGATTTGTTCATGCACTCCTTACATAATCTCACTATGTTTTATTCCTATGCATGCCAGTTATTGTACACAATGGAACTGATCATGTAGAGCAAAAGAGACGAGCCTTGCGTGGCAATAAAATTTCATGCAGACGTTGTTGCATGGTGGGCGCAAAGGCAGCCCCCCTCCACCCATTTCGGATCATAATCAAGAGGAAGATAATTGTTCTGAGGGGGATTCAGAAGGAGAAGACCACTCCTATTTACCCCATGAGGTCTTCGCTCTAACTTGGCATGCTGATGTTGGTAATATCATGCATATGGTGCCTTGCATTGCTTACTGTACACATTAAAGATGTCATCTGCTTAGTTTAGACATGCTTTGTGTCAATGCCATCTGTTTTGTTTGTTTATCGTATATGTGAATCATGCAATGCCATCTTGTCTAGCCAGGCATCATATATGTGAATTTTGCAATGCCACCCTGGTTAGCCAGTCATCTTATATGTGAATTATATCATGCCATCATTTTTTTATTATGTGTTAAATTTGTCAACAATTTTAGTACATTCAATTACTCTTCCTATGCATCAGCCATTCGGCACGGTCATGGAAAAATATGGAGTGGAAACAAGGTCTTCAGAGTAGACAATGCTATCTGACGAAGCACATGTCTTGCTGGTTACTGATAGCTCCTTAGAGGAGGATTCAGAGACAGATGACCAGTCATTTTCCCCCCTGAGGTGCATGCCCTAACTTGGCAGGGTTATGTTACTCATATCGTGCGTTTGGTATCTTGTATTGCTATGTCATTTGCTTAGTTTAGACATGCTTTGTGTGAATGCCACCTGTTTAGTATCTAATTACCATATATGTGAATTATGCAATGCCATCTTGTTGCAAGACATTATATATGTGAATTTTGCAATGTTATCTTGTTGCAAGGCATTATGTATGTGAATTATGCAATACCATGTTGTTTAGGCAAGCATCATATATGTGAATTATATCATGTCGTCCTTTTTTTGTATTTCTCATTGCTTTTGTCGACAATGTTTGTATATTCAACTGCTCTTCCTGTGCATCAGCCATTTGAATTGGTGATGGAGAAATCTGGAGTGAAAACAAGGTCTTCAGAGCAGACAATGCTACCTGCTGAAGCAGATATCTTGCTGGTTACAGATAGCTCTTCAGAGGAGGATTCAGAGGCAGATGACCAGTCCTATCATCCCCCTGAGGTGTATGCTCAAACTTGGCAGGGTTATATTACTCATATAATGCATATGTTGTATTGCAATGCTTATTTTTTACATCATATACACAATATTGAATGCCATCTCCTTAGTTGACACATCATATATGCAATTGCCCTCTGCTCACTTCCTTAGTATATAAATCATATATTTGAATTATGTCATGCCATGATGTTTACATAGACAGCATGTATCTGAATTATGGCATGCCAACCCATTTTCTAAAGACATAATATAGTTATATCATCTCATCATGTTTATATAGCCATCATATTTTAAATTATGTCATTCTATTCATGAATTATATCATGCCATCATGTTTCCATCGACGGCATGTTTGTGATTTATGGCATGCCAACCACTTTAATAGACACATCGTATAGTTATATCATGTCATCCTGTTTACATAGTCATCATATTTTGAAGTATGTCATTCTATCCTGTTTAGTTAGCCATCATACATGTGAAATTGTGTCATGCTATCCTGTTTAATTAGCCATCATATATGTGAAATTATGTCCTGCTATTATGTTTGCTTAGACAACATAAATATGAATTATTTCATGCCCTGTTTTCTTCCCTACTATCCATTGCACCTGTCTATCTTACAATGTCTGTACATTCAATTACTTTTCTTGTTTATCAGCCATTTCAATTGGAGGGAGTGATGGCAGTATTTGTGGGAGTAAAAACACGGTCTTCAGAAAAGATCGTGCTACCTGTCGATGCAGATAGAACCACGGTTGTACTTGCCCAAGAATCAGCCCCACCACACATAACCCACACTCATGCAGATTGTACACCTACCCAGTTGGACAGAGAACTAGCTACACCCCTTCTAACCCCAACCCCAGCAGATAGACACCCAGTTCCCGTTGACACAGCACCGTCTCCACCACAAAGCACCCAAACACGAGCTGTTAGTAAGGCAACTGCAGTGCCCAAATCACGAGGACCACCACTCCGAACCCGAAGTCAACACTTAAAGTAGAAGAAGAATTGTTCTCAGGTGCCGTAGCTATGGTTCATACTACTTTGCTCTTGCATCATCGTATTTACTGATACCAACCAATTTTCAAATTTGAAGGATGCAATTGAAACTCCAATGGTGCAACAGGTATGTTTTAAACCTGTTTCTTCAACGTGTTTGGCTGTTTGCTGTTGTAACTTGCTCTATGTTGATTTCAGTTTCAATTGAATAAACAGTTATGTTCTCATGCCATGCACATTACAAGTGTTGTTATTGTTGTGTAGTTTCCCACAATTATATTCTGTCTATGCTGCTTTGTCTTAAATAGATATGATTCAAACTGTATCTATCTTGATTTGGCAACATAAACTAGAATGATATAGACCATACAGTGACCATACTACATAGATATATGTTTGTTTCATGCTGTTATCCTGTCCACCTTACTACTGAACTGGTTTACCAAAATGAGTTTCATATACTACATTGTAAACCTGAGATGTGTTTGTTTGTTTCCCTTTTAGAACGCGGATAAAATATTGGAGAAGAGTACCCTGTTATGCAATGGTAAAGGAAGTAATGCAGATAAGGTTCAAGACAGTGAGACATCCCTGTTGCTCTCCAAGAAAGCTGATAAAACTATATTGAGGACACTGAGACAACCCCAAAGTCCTGTCTTGATGTAGTGTTCGAGTTACTAGCTACCACTGCTGGCACCAGCTCTTCGAACTTGTTGCCTGAATCAGTTCGGCTTCTTGAGTCTCAACTTCAAGTTGAAAGACATCGATCAGATGTTATGCGACAGGAAGCCGAAGGACTAAGGAAGTCCCTGCAGAATTCAGATGCATACTTTATGGTGCAACAGCAGGCGCTGGAGGACTTAAGCACCAAACAAGAGAACGTTAATAAGCTTGCTAAGCATCTTGCCAGCATTATGGGTACCCAGGATATTGTTTCTTGAGCTCTTCTGAAGTGGTTTCAGTTTTGGACTTGTTTTGCTGCGGCGTTTATATGCTGCTGTGTTCCCTATATTTGCATTGGTGGCGAACTTTGATGCCCAGTGGATGTAATATGTGTAATAGCCATGATAGCCTAGTGTAAGTTGCTTGCTTATTTATTTCCTTGTTGTCTTGTTTATTTGTTTGCTTGTAGTCAGTGCAGTTCTTTTTCTGCGGTTTGCTAGTGGCTGCAACAACCTATTTTTTAAAACTAGGCCACAATAACCATGGGCTAATATTTACTGTAGTGACACTGCACCTACGGGCCGTAGAAACAGTGGGCCTTCTACGGGCCGTATAAACAGTGGGCCTTCCACGGGCCGTAGAAACAATGGGCCTTCTATGGGCCGCAGAAACAATGGGCCTTCTACGGGCCGCAGAAACAATGGGCCTTCTACGGGCCGTATCATCAATGGGCCTTATACGGGCAGTATGATCGATTGGCCAAACATGGGCCAATAACAGGCCGCATTATGGCCGTAAACGGGCTAGAGTTGGAATTGTCCATTCATGGGCCGACTATAACGGGCCATCGCTAATAGGCCGTATTTCATGACACTGTGAAAATGGCCCAACATGTTAACGGACCACAAATGGGCCGACTGTAACCACGGGCTGAATTTGGCACATAAGCAGAAAATGACAGTAACGGGCCGTAAGTAAACGAATGCTGGAAATGAGCCCAAGAATAAATGGGCTCTAAGAAGGCCGAAAGATAACATGGGCTGGAAACGGCCCAACGAAATAACGGGCCCTTAATGGGTATAAAGTGATACACTTTACGGGTCACTTTCACCACGGGCCGTTAATGGGTGTAAAGTAATACACTCTTCATTACGGGCCAGTTTCACCACGGGCCGTTAATAGGCCAAGAGTTACATAGGGCCTCATATGGGCCGAAAGACGTCATGGGCCATACATGGGCCAGAAGTGAAAACGGGCTGGAATCATATTGGGTGGCCCAGATGACGCTACTGGGCCTAATTCGGATAGGGCGTAACGGGCCTTGTGTTAGCGAGCTGTAAATGGGCTATATGCGAACAGGCCGTTAACAGGCTTTACATGGGCCGGCCCGCCACCTTTTGACCAAGTCAAATGGGCTGGCTTTTTCATAGGAATGGGCCTCTGTTGGGTCGTGCCACGTGTCGACGTATCATAGGCGCCTTCTGTCCAATGAGTGGATGACATCTGTCCCAACGGTGAGCCGACACGTGTTTCCTCCAGCCAATGATGATTTTACACATGGAAAATCCCCCTTGGTCGGGGCTATTAATGGGTTATCGGATCCAAAACCCGACCCGATAGCTTAACAGCGTTCCATTACGGTGGATGCCACGTGTCGGTCACCCTTGACGAAAGCACTTCTGTGACGCGCGATTTATCGTCATGGAAGTGGACACTTCCGTGATGATAATTTTGGTAATGTCATGGAACACTTCTACACAGCACAGGTATGACTATCTTGATTCTGTCATAAATTTGTCATGGATGTACATGCATGACAAAAAACGCGACCTACTGTGACAAACACGTATCATCACGAAAGTGTATTTTTTTGTAGTGGACCTCCTCGGCCACCGCGCTTCTTGCTGGATCCATCTGCACCAGTGGCCTTCTCTTTATCTCTTTTCTCATATTTAGCCTTCTGCTTCTTGGCAAGCTCCGCTACTTGCCGGTAGTCTTGAAGGTCGTGGCTCTTGCTGCGATGGATCTTGTAGTGCGGCTTGCTGGAGCCCTCGGTCTGATCAGCAGCCGCCAAGGCTTGGCATGAGGTGCACCCGACAACCACCTTGCCGGATCTCTCAACCTTAGCCTTCTTGGCGGGGCCACTGTTGCTGGATCCCTCCACAGCAAGACCAGCTTGGCCCTTGCGCTTCATGTTCCACTTGCGGTTTTTCTTCTTCTGGGTGGTGGTAGCTTCATCATCGTCTGAATCATACTCTACACCAACCTTCTCTCCAGGAAGTCTCCTTCCTTCCTCAGCCCGTTGACATGTCTCCAAAGTATCTATAATTTTTTATTGTTCCATGCTATTATAGTATCAATCTTGGATGCTTTATATACACTTACAAGCAATTTTATATCATTTTTTGGGACAACCCTATTAATTTAGTTCCCAATGCCATTTGTTGTTCTTTGCCTGTTTTTTGGTTTTTCAGGACATTAGTACCAAACGAAGTCCAAATGCGATGAAACTCTTTGGAGAGTTTCTGTAGACATAAGAGACCATGGAAGCTTCGGGAGGGGACGAGAAGATGGAGCAGTGGCCCATGAGGCACCAGGGCACGCCCAGGGGGGTAAGGCGCACCCCAGTGGCATCTAGGGCCCAGGTGGCTCCGTTTGACCTAACTCCGCCCCTATAAATTCTCTAAAATTGTGAACCAATAGAGGAGTCCTTTTTCTGCTGCCGCAAGTTCCTGTTCTCGAGAGATCCCATCTGCAGGCCTTTTCTGGCACTCTGTCGGAGGGGGATTCGATCACGGAGGGGATCTACGTCAACCTTGCTTCCCTTCGGATGATGTGTGAGTAGTTTACCACAGACCTATGGGTCCATAGTTAGTAGCTAGATGGCTTCTTCTCTCTATTTGATCTTTAATACAATATTCTCCTTGATGTTCTTGGAGTTCTATCCGATGTAATCACTTTTTACGGTGTGTTTGTTGGGATCCAATGAATTGTGAGTTTATGATTAGATTATCCATCAATATTATTTGAGTTTTGTCTGTTATAGCTTCGTATTTCTCTCTGATCTATTGATTTGGTTTGTCTAACCAGATTGATTTATATTGCAATGGGAGAGGTGCTTTGTAATGGGTTTGATCTTGTAGTGCTCAATCCCAGTGACAGTAGGGGACATGACATGTATTGTATCTCTGCAATTAAGGGTAAAAAGATGAGGTTTATTCATGCGTGAGTTTACTTTGGCTACATCATGTCTTATTGCTTAAGGTGTTACTCGTTAATTATGAACTTAATACTCTAGATGCATGCTGAATAGTGGTCGATGTGTGGAGTAATAGTAATAGATGCAAGCAGGAGTCGGTCTACTTGTCTCGGACCTGATGCCTATATGCATGATCATTTCCTTGAATATCATCATGATTATTTATTTTTTATTGATTGCCCAACAGTAATTTGTTTACCCACCATATGCTATTTTCAAGAGAGAAGCCTCTAGTGAAAACTATGGCCCCCAGGTCTACCTTTATCATATATTAAAAATCCTAAAAATAACTTGCTACAACTTTACTTTATTTACTTTATTTTGTATTTTTGTTTGATCTATCTATCTATTACCATACAATTTAATCTTGCGAATAACCATCAAGGGATTGACAACCCCTTGTTCGCGTTGGGTGCGAGGATTTGTTATTTTTTGTGTTGGTGCTGCTAACGAGTTGTTGCTTGATTCTCCTACTAGATAGATAACCTTGGTTTCATAAGTGAGGGAAATACTTATCTCTACTGTACTGCATCATCCCCTCCTCTTCGGGGAAATCCCAATGCAGCTAACAAGTAACACCCGTGAACACTTGTCAGCCAGAGCGCAAAGTTCAGAAACATCCCTCGCGTTGGTTATGGCCATCTCTTCCCGCATATTGCGGTTCCTCACGTTCTTGTGAAATGCAGCCATGATTTCTGCAGGGTGGATATCTAGAATGGTGCGTTACACATGACTGAATCTCTAAATGTACTTGCAGAGTGACTCATCTTTCTTTTGCGAAAATATTTGCAGGTCACTTTCTTGGCCTGCAACCTTGTAGCTGCATGTCAAGGTGCCAACAAACTTGTGGCACAAGTCAACCCACCAAAAAAGGTAGTCCTCCGGTAAGTTCATCAACCATTTTTATATCTGGCTTGAGTGCCAATGGGAAATAGTTGGCAAAAACCTTGTTGTCACGAGCTCAAACAGCTTGCACCGCAATGGTGTATTCAAGAACTCTGACAGGTGTGTTTTGCTGTCGTACGTTTGCACCTCCAGCTTGAATTTTTGGGAACTGGGCCACTAGACTTTCCATAGCTCACGGGTAAACGCCAGACAACCCACCTCGTAAGGTAGGCCACGTTGATTATATAACTTTTTATCTTCAGTCTATTGATTTGTTTTTGCCAACTAGATTAATTTTTCTTGCAATCCGAGAGGTGCTTTGTGATGGGTTTGATCTTGTGGTTCTCTCCAAGTGATGGGAAGGGACATGACAAGTATTTGTATCATTGGCATTAAGGATAAAAAGATGGGGTTTACTCATGCGTGAGTTTACTTTGTCTACATCATGTCAACTTGCTTAAGGCGTTACTCTATTCTTTATGAACTTAATATTCTAGATGCATGCTATATAGCGGTCGGTGTGTGGAGTAATAGAAGTAGATGCAGAATCATTTCGGTTTACTTGTCTCGGACGTGATTTCCTATATACATGACCATTGCCTTGGATATTGTCACGATTTTTCTCTTGTCTATCAATTGCCTAACTATCCCATCCCTAGTTCTGGTATGCTTTGGGCTAGCTAGTCATGTGTTGCATCATGTTTAAATTTGATTTAAAGTTGAAATGGGGATTGATCAAACCCTAGCACAAGAAAGAATTCAATAGAATCAAATATTTTTTTTCAAGAACCCAAAATGCTCCTTTAAAAATGTTCATGATTTTTGTTAAAGGTGGAAACCTCTGCCAAAAATCATGAGCATATTTTTTGGCAATTTATGGATTTTTGAATTAACCCATATTATATTTGAATTGGGGCATTTGAATTGTATAAAAATTTAAATGCTCGAAATATTCTAAAATCACTTGAGGGCCTCTGGATGAAATCAGTTAGTGCCCATACTTATGTTCAGAATTTAATAAAATGATTTAGTTCTAAAACTAAATCAAAACAGGGAGGAAATAAATAGAAAACTGAAACAAAAGAAAAAGGACAGAAAACCTACCTGCACTTACCTGGTATACACTAGCGGCCCAACACTGTTCCTGGCCCAGCCCAGGGACAGGGGCGTCTTCTTCCTCCTGCCAGTGGGCACGAGGGCGTGTGCCCGCGGCACGCCGGCACGCGACAGCCAACTCCTGGCTGCCTGGCTCCCCTGGCCTCCTCTAGAGTTGCCACGTGACCCCCTGGCTCCCTCTCGACTCTTCCCGCGCCCATCCCCCTCCTATGTCTCTCTCCCTCGTTCTCCCCCGAATGCACCCGAGAACGCTGACGAGCACCACCGCGGACACCGACCTCCCCACGCGCACCTAGCTTGTGCACGAGCTCTGCCTCATTGCGGCACACCTCTACACCGAGTCCCACGAGCCCGGACGCCCTGTGAAGACGCCTTCAAGCTCTTCTCCTACCTCGGACCCGCCGACCGCCGCCGCTTGAATCGCTGCACTCTGGCCGTTTCTGAGCTCACTGACCACCTCATCCTCTCTGTTGTGAGCTCCTACGCCACCCCTCTCTCCCTATGCTTTAATTTCTGTGCTAGCCGTCGCTCGCCGACCACCCGAAGTCATCGTCTGCCATGGCCGGCGAGCTCCGCACTCCCAAGCCCCTCCGCTCTAACTAGTTGCTCCGGCGTGCTCCTGCTGTCCCTTAGGTGCCACCTAGCACCTCCGTTCGCTCGCCCTCGAGCTATAGCACTGCGCTCGTGCACCATCGTGCTTCGCCCAGTACTGTCGTCATTGTCGTCACCGCTGCACACCACCCCAGCACCCCCACTGCCACCACTCGATGTGCGCCACTGCGTGCGTTCGAATGCAGCAAACCGCAACCAAAATGGTGCCTGGTGGCTCATTTCTGAGTCCCTCCGCAACACCTGGCGTTTCCAGCGTCAAGCCGCTGGCGAGTTGACCTCGTTTGACCTAGGGTTTGACCTCCCCTGGGCCAACGATAGGTGGGACCTCCCTGCTAATTAACTTAGGTTTGTATTAGTTAATTAGGTTAGTTAGCTTAGCCACTAACACACGGGACCCACGGGTCAGTTTGATCTTCGCCGCGCCATTGACTGATGACGTCATGATAACGTAGTGCTGACGCTGTAATTCCTTTTCTGGAATTAGTTTAATTCTAAACAATTCAGAAATTCCAAAAAATAGTTAAAACTTCTAAAATTCATAGTAATTCAAACGTAACTCCAAATGAAATAATTTATATATGAAAAATGATCAAAAAAATCCAATCTATCCGTATGTACCATTTTCATGCATGTTTGAGAAAGTTAACCTCAAATGTTTAGGATGAAACATGATTAGGACAAATTTTATAATAGATTTGGTGTTGGAATTGGATGTAGTTTTGAATTCCACTTCAATCGAAATGACTTTCTATTGCATTAGCTCAAATCACGGCATATTGCCATGTCATGATCATGCATCATATTGTGCATTGCATTGATGGTGTTCTTCCTTGTTTGCCTGTATTTTTTCCCTCTCAATAGATGTGGTTCCGGCGATGAGTTCGATGACACCGATGAAGTGCCAGGCAAGGAAAACTCCCTTGTTCATTCCGATACAATCCCACTCTCTCGCTCCTTCTCTCTTTTACTGCATTAGTACAACAACGATTCATCTGCTACGTGTTGTGGTACTTTAACCCCTTTTCCTCTACATGACATGTCATTGCCACGGTAAGTAGATGAAACCCACTAGCATGAGTAGGAGTTGTTCGAGCCCTGATGTGCCTACTTATTCATGCTGGGTTTCATGCCTGCTATTGCTTAGAATTGTGTCAGATCTGATTCATCGGGGATGAATTGGAATGTTGTGAAACATGTCCTACTATGTGTGAGCCAAGTGTGTGAACACGATTTAGTAAAGGTAGCGGTGAGAGGCCTTGTAGGCGTACATGGTGGGTTGTCTCATTGAAACCGTCCTCAGGAACTGAGTTCTGTGTCTGTGATCCAAGACAAGTGCCACCACACATTGGGTTCCGGTAACTCGACCCTTGTCGACTTATTAATCAACCTGATCTCTGTCCAGGAGTTGCAACTAGTTTCTGATGTTTGTAGGTAGTGCTAGTAATCTATCAAGTGGCACCCTATACAGGTGGGCTTGGGACAGACTAGGCACACGTGGCAAGATGTACTAAGTGGCACCCGGATGGTGGGCTTGGGAACCCTACTCACATCGTTTGGGGCTATGAGCGACACCCCGGCCGGATCTCCTTGCGGATGGAACCCAAATAGGCGATAAACCTGGACTAGAGTCTTGTATGGTTAGTCAGGTCATGGCCGACACCCTCGCCAGGCTTTCGCTTGAAGGTTGCCGAGATACATGACGTGTAAATGGCGGTAAGTGGCAAGAGCGTGTGTGAAGAAGTACACCCCTACAGGGTTAACATGATCTATTCGAATAGCCGCGTCCGCGGTGAAGGACTACTGGGTTGCTTATACAGTTCATAGAAAAGTGAAAGTGGATACTCTAAAATGCGCAAGATAAGCATGAGTGTTATGGATGACGTTCTCATAGGGAGACGGGAGCGGATCCATAGTGGTGTATTGGTATGGTGAATATGTGGACTCGTGTGCGCCACCTCAAAAGAGTTACTTGCAGTCGTAGTTCAGGATAGCCACCGAGTCAAAGCTGGCTTGCTGTAGTTAAACTCCACCACCCCCTTTGTTGATACTGATGCATATGTAGATAGTTCTGATGGAAGTCTTGCTGGGTACATTTGTACTCACGTTTTCTTAATTTATGTTTTTGCAGAGAGACTTCAGTCTCGCTAGTAGTACAACATGGACTTCGACGTTCAGCTTGTTACCTCCGCTACGACCCTCAACCCTTCGGAGAGTCTTGTAGATAGTCAGGCTTCTCAGCCTTTTCCATTTGTAGTTGTCTGTACTCAGACATGTTATGCTTCCCTTGCTTGTATTCTCTGTATGTTGGGTCATGAGACCCATGTTTGTAATACTTGGCTCCTCGGAGCCTAATGAATAAATACTTTGAGTTGTAGAGTTTTGTTGTGATGCCATGTTGTATTTGCACATGTCGAGCATATTGTGTGTATGATTTGAAATGCATGGTATGTGTGGGATCCGACAACCTAATTGTTTACTCTTGGTAGCCTCTCTTACCGGGAAATGTCTTCTAGTGCTTCCACTGAGCCATTGTAGCTTTCTACTGCTCTGGAACACTTAGGCTGGCCGGCATGTGTCCTTCTTCATCCCGTGTCTGTCCCTTTGGGGAAATGTCACGCGTTGTTCCTTTATGTCCTTGTAGCTTGCTACGACTTGGGTTCATACATTGCTGATCGACACGTTCGTTTCTGGGTCATGTATGCCTGTCCCTGTAAGTTAGCGCCACCTTGGGTTTACGACTAGTCTTGTCGGTGCGGGTTCTCTGTCATATGGATGCTAGCGGCACTATGATATACGTGAGCCAAAAGGCGCAAAACGGTTTCGGGCCAGGTGAGGTGGCACCCGTGGGAATACCGTGCGTGAGGCTGCAAAGTGATATGATGTGTTACATGCTAGATTGGTGTGACTTAGGATCGGGGTCCTGACAGCTTTGGTATCAGAGCCTGACTACCTGTAGGATTACCAAGACAAACTGGTCGAAACTAAGTCTAGAAATTCTTTAGTTATATAAGGGAATTGATTGTGGAAGGGAAGGTAAGGCTCTTTTTACTCCTTATACCTTATGCCCTTCTAATCCGAGTCATCCTATCTTTCCTACGGGGTTAAGGAACTAGGCTTTCTCTTCTTTTCATCAGGATCATGTTTTACTAATTCGTAGAATTATAGGATTGATGGTTTCATGCTTCAGTTCAGTTCCTACTACTTCAGTATGTTGGCCATTGATCTCGGAACCTTGATATTGTGCTTCTGAGTGGTTATGCCAACATTATTGCAGAATGTCGTAAATCTTTTTAAGCATTTACAACCATTATGTTGTCCGAGTCATCCCAGGTTTCTAAATAGTCTAATGCATTTGCAAATCCCTTCTTTCCGTTTCCGACATTTCTTTGGCCAGATTAACCACACTAACTAGTGTGTTGAGGTACTTCATTGCCTCGACATATATGTTGGAGCTATTATAATGACCCTAGGTGTCTTAGAGTATCACCTAGTAATCTAGCCACGTTTTATGTTCCCAGTGTGATGAATTCTGGCCGTCATTCTCGGAAGCATCCCATGATACCATTTAGTTAGTCAGCATTCCATTCCTGGGTTCTTGACCCGAGATTCACCCAACTTACTTCATGTTAATAGTGTTTGCTAGTTCCTTTAGGACATTAGTAACCTTTGTGATAGTCCTCTAGGTCCGTCGTATATTGTTCTTCCAATACCATGAACCAATATGGCAGAAGTTCTTTTGAACCAAAAGATCACAATAAGAGTGCTCTTGATGAGTTCTCCATTCTACATTGTGACTCTGCCAGTTCTACTTTTCTTCATGGGTTGTCCAGAAGAAATATGTTGAACTTGTTCGACATGCTAATCCATGCATCCACAATGCAGAAAATCATACGTTCTTTTGGGTTGTCCCTCTTTAGTTGTTTTCTAGCCCTCGTCTATCAATTAATAGTCAGGAGTAGTTATGCATTCGTGTTCATCGATGCCTACTACTCTTGTGTTCCGTCAAGCCATTCTATTATGAATTGACTAGGAGAAACAAACTCCAGTACCTCATCCATATCTTGGATTGGGTCAAAGCAGTTGTATTCCGCAGATCAAAATGCCAATCCAGTTTTTGTTCTGTTCTACCTCGGAGTATTACGGTCTTATGTCACGAATATCATGGGAATTGCACACCATCTTATGAATTTTTGATACACTGATACCTCTCGCCTCATTATTCATTTCTCGGCTTCCGTGTTGTTGCAACCGAAATGCCGACAAGTGAACTATGATGTGTGAAATCAATACTCCTAGCAACCTTGTTGCTTGGTAGTTAAAAGACAATAATTTCATTCTTAGAGTGTTGGTCATTGAATCCTCATTCTAAGACTGATTGTGCTACCCAGTCCTTATTTCCGGTGCACTCTTCGATCAATGAGTTAGGATTGTGTCAATCCCTCGCTCTTTTGATCATATAGTCTTGCCCTGAAAAGCAAGATTGTTCTCAAGCTTAGTAACATATCAGTGGTTCGTGATTTTTTGAATATCTTCTCGGAAGTATCACCAGGTCATCACCTGACTGCTATGTTGAGTTCGTGATCAAGTTGGTTTTCTTGTAAACCACCCTTTCTCCAAGAATCTGTGTTGGATACCCCTGAGCTAGTTGGTCAAGCCAAACAACAACTTGGAGAGTTAGATGATAAAAGCTTGCCTAGCTTGGTTCATTTTGAGGCATATCTTGTATGTGTATTGAATAAAGATGGTATTTTCATCTATTGACCCTCATGATCAGTTTATGGACCTATCATCTTACCGAATCTTTGATTTTAGTATGGGCTATCGTCAAATCAAATCAGAACCAACGATGTTCTTAATGTTGTCTTACTCGCAGTTGTTTCCCCGGGCATACACCATTATATATCTTGGGTCTAACCAATGCTATCACCTTGTTCACATAATTGTGGAATTCCATTTTTATGGAAACCTGGATGAATTGTTGTTGAGCCCATCGACAACATCCTTATCTTCTCCATAACTTTGTTGAACATTAAGCTAGTGTTGGAAACTTTTGAAAGCGTTTCTTCATGTATCGTGCATGAAGCATATGCCCGGATGAAAGAAATGACTTCCTCTAATTCATGGGCATTTGATGCAAGTTGCCGCCATATACTTGACAAAGGTTTGTTTTGTTTTCTCTGGAATCATCCCAAGTCAGTTATGCATGTGTTAATGTATTCTATGGTTTGGTAGATTAATTTCCTCCATTCCATATGTATTCCCTAGCACACCAAGCCACTGATTGAGTTGTTCAAGCATAATAAGTTTCTTCTTAAGAGCATGCCTTATGCATGGATCGATATCCTTGATGATGATTCCAACCAGAACTCCGTAGTATTTTATTGTAAAACCACCATGTGGTCATGCTTGTCTGGGATATCATGTTCACATGTGTGTAGCAGAACCGGCTCATGTTTTCGAGTTTGCTATCATAGTTCATTTCCCGAGAATCTCGGAATGTCATCTGATCGATTTATGTTGCAAACTTTCTTTTCCAGACATGTTGTCTAAAATATCGTGTGACCAACCAGATCTGAATCTCAGGCGGATCTGATGGTTGGAGCTTTTCCAAGATCTATGATGTAGGCTCTGGCATGGTTGATGTTTTGGCCGACACGCCTATCCGGAAGATCTATTATTGTAGTATCTTGAATGAGAAATTTGTCCATCTTCTCTATAAGGATTTCATGTGACTTTTCTAGAAGTGTTCCTTATAGATCCTTTGTCTTCCGAAGTCCGACCTATACTTGATGGCCACATTAATGCTATAAGTATGACTATGGTATGTAGAACATCAAGGAGAACATTAGAAGCGGAATGCTAAATGTCTCTCAGTCGATCATTCAGATTTTGTTTCCTTGGCATTGCTAGGGTGAAATCTAAGAAAGTGTTGTCTTCCTTTGCATCTGCATCCTCTATCGCTATTCATCATGGTAGTATGTAGTTGTATTAACATTCTTGTCATAGATGTTGGTTGAACTATGATGATTATGGAATTGCTCAAGTTCTTGAAAGCACGCTCAGTCACTAGACTATATCCTCGGTGTCAATTAGGATGTGCTATCCGTTTTCCGAGTTATTCTATAACCATAGTTTCCTATCCAAACTAAGTATGCCATTCTTTTGAGTTCCTTCAAACGATCATTCCTAAATTTCCCCAGGCTGGTATGAAGAGTTCCAATGATGTTTTGTATCAAAAGTAATACCTTTTGCCACTTAAGAGAATAATTCTACGAGTCACCTTCCCTAAGGTGTCCCATTATAGAATCATGGCAATCAACTCCTTGCTACTTTGACATAGACTCACCATCTTCCTAAGCGTGGAATTCTTGCCTACCAAATTGAACCTTCGTCATCTGTTACTTTCCACATATCTTGATGTATGTGTTTGAGTCTCAGTTTAAGAGATGTTCTAATGTCTCTTTCCATGAGTTGATCGTCAGTTGGTCAATCTCCGAGAAGATCGATTCTTCTAGAGATTCACTTTCCCCTCGTTGTCGTGCTAGATGGTGTTCTCAAAGCAATACATCGAGACAAAGATGATGATCGAATCAACGTTCCTATGAGGTGCAACCTGGATCGTGAATCTTGTGTAGTTTTGTGTCCCCTCTATCTTCCTACCTTGCGTCTTGAATCTCAGGACGAGGTTCTTGTTTAGTGGGGGTGAGTTGTCCCATCCCTAGTTCTGGTATGCTTTGGGCTAGCTAGTCATGTTTTGCATCATGTTTAAATTTGATTTAAAGTTTAAATGGGGATTGATCAAACCCTAGCACGAGAAAGAATTCAATAGAATCAAATAAAATCTTTTTCACGAACCCAAAATGCACCTTTAAAATGTTCATGATTTTTGATAAAGGTGGAAACCTCTGCCAAAAGTCATGAGCATATTTGTTGGCCATTTATGGATTTTTGAATTAACATATATTATATTTGAATTGGGGCATTTGAATTCTATAAAGAAAATGCTCCAAATATTCTGAAATCACTTGAGGGCCTCTGGATTAATTCAGTTAGTGCCCATAATTATGTTCAGAATTTAATAAAATGATTTATTTCTGAAACTAAATCAAAACAAGGAGGAAATAAATAGAAAACTAAAACAAAAAAGGACAGAAAACCTACCTGCACTTACCTGGTATACACTAGCGGCCCAGCACTTTTCCTGGCCCAGCCCAGGGACAGGGGTGTCTTCTTCCTCGTGCCAGTGGGCATGAGGGCGTGTGCCCGCAGCATGCCCGCATGTGACAGCCACCTCCTGGTTGCCTGGCTCCCCTGGCCTCCTCTAGCATCACCACGCGATCCCCTGGCTCCCTCTCGATTCTTCCCGCGCAAATCCCCCTCCTTTGTCTCTCTCCCTCGTTCTCCCTCGGATGCACCCGAGAACGCCGATGAGAACCACCGCGGACACCGACCTCCCCACGTGCAGCTAGCTAGCGCACGAGCTCCACCTCGCCGCGGTGCACCTCTAGACCGAGTCCCACGAGCCCGGACGGCCTATGAAGATGCCTTCGAGCTCATCTCCTACCTCGTACCCGCCGACCGCCATCGCTCGATTCGCTGCACTCCGGCCGTCTCCGAGCTCGCTGACCACCTTGTCCTCTCCGTTGTGAGCTCCTACACCGCCCCTCTATCTCCCTGTGCTTTAATTTGCATGCTAGCAGCCGATTGCTGACCACCCAAAGCCGTCGTCCGCCATGGTCGGCGAGCTCCGCGCTCCCGAGCCCCTCCGCTCTAAGCAGTTGCTCCAGCGCGCTCTTGCTGTCCCTTAGGCGCCACCTAGCACCTCCATTTGCTCGCCCTCGAGCTATAGCACTACGCCCGTGCACCGCTGTGCTCCGGCCACCGCTGTCGTCATTGTCGTCGCCGTTGCAGACCACCCCACCACCCCCCACCGCCACCACTCGATGCACGCCACAACGTGCATTCGAACGCAGCAAACCGCTGCCGAAATGGTGCCCGGTGGCTCATTTTCGAGTCCCTCCGCCACGCCTGTCGTCGCTGGCGTCAAGCCGCCAACGAGTTGACTTCGTTTGACCTGGGGTTTGACCTCCCCTGGGCCAACGGCAGGTGGGACCGCCCAGCTAATTAACTTAGGTTAGTATTAGTTAATTAGGTTAGTTAGCTTAGCCACTGACACGCGATACCCACTAGTCAGTTTGACCTGGGCCGCCCCGTTGACCGCTGACGTCATGATGACATAGTGCTGACGCTGTAATTCCTTTTTCTGAAATTAGTTTAATTCTAAATAATTCAGAAATTCCAGAAAATAGATAAAACTTCTAAAATTAATAGTAATTCAATCGTAACTCCAAATGAAATAATTTATATATGAAAAATGATCAAAAAAATCCAGTCTATCCATCTGTACCATTTTCATGCATGTTTGAGCAAGTTAACCTCACTGTTTCGGATGAAACATGATTAGGACAAATTTGATAATAGATTCGGAGTTGGAATTGGATGTAGTTTTGATTTCCACTTCAATTGAAATGACTTTCTATTGCATTAGGTCAAATCACAGCATATTTCCATGTCATGATCATGCATCATATTGTGCATTGCATTGATGGTGTTCTTCCTTGTTTACCGGTATTTGTTCCCTCTTAGTAGGCGTGGTTCCAGCAATGAGTTCGATGACACCAATGAAAACTATACTATCTTTAGAAGTGCCAGGCAAGCAAAACTCCCTTGTTCATTCCGATACAATCCTGCTCTCTCGATCCTGCTCTCTTTTACTGCATTAGGACAACAACGATTCATCCGCTACATGTTGCGGTACTTAAACCCCTTTTCCTCTGGATGACCTGTCATTGCCACAGTAAATAGATGAGACCCACTAGCATGAGTAGTTGTTCGAGCCCTAATGTGCCTACTCATTCATGCTTGTTTGTCATGCCTGCTATTGCTTAGAATTGTGTCAGGTCTGATTCATCGGGGATGAATTGGAATGTTGTGAAACATGTAGGAGTACATGGTGGGTTTTCTCATTCAAACTGTCCTCAAGAACTGAAGTATGTGTCTGTGATCCAACACAGTTGCTACCACACATTAGGTTTCGGTAACTCGACACTTCTCGACTTATTAATCAACCTAATCTCTGTCCAGGAGTTGCAACTAGTTTCTGGTGTTTGTAGGTAGTGCTAGTAGTCTATCAAGTGGCACCCGGTACAGGTGGGCTTGGGACAGACTAGGCACACGTGGCACGGTGTACTAAGTGGCACCCGGATGGTGGGCTTGGGAACCCTGCTCACATCGTTTGGGCCGTGAGCGACACCCCGGCCGGATCTCCTTGTAGATGGAACCCGAATAGGCGATAAACCTGGACTAGAGTCTTGTATGGTTAGTCAGGTCGTGGCCGACACCCTCACCAGGCTTCCGCTTGAAGGTTGCCGAGATAAATGACGTGGACATGGTGGTAAGTGGCGAGAGCGTGTTTGAAGAAGTACACCCCTGCAGGGTTAACATGATCTATTCGAATAGCCGCGTCCGCGGTGAAGGACTATTGGGTTGCTTATACAGTTCATAGACAAGTGAAAGTGGATACACTAAAATGCGCAAGATAAGTGTGAGTGCTGTGGAAGGCGTTCTCGTAGGGAGACGGTAGCAGATCCATAGTGGTGTATTGATATGGTGAATATGTGGACTCGTGTGCGCCACCTCAAAAGAGTTACTTGTAGTCGTATTTCAGGATAGACACCGAGTCAAAACTGGCTTGCTGCAGTTAAACTCCACCACCCCCTTTGTGGATATTGATGCATATGTAGATAGTTCTGATGTAAGTCTTTCTGGGTACATTTGTACTCACGTTTTCTTAATTTATGTTTTTGCAGAGAGACTTCAGTCTCGCTAGTAGATACCACATGGACTTCGACGTTCAGCTTGTTACCTCAGCTACGACCCTGAACCCTTTGGAGAGTCTTGTAGATAGTGATGCTTCTCAGCCTTTTCCATTTGTAGTTGTCTATACTCAGACATGTTATGCTTCTGTTGCTTGTATGATCTGTATGTTGGGTCATGAGAACCGTGTTTGTAATACTTGGCTCCTCGAAGCCTAATGAATAAATACTTTGAGTTGTAGAGTTTTGTTGTGACGCCATGTTGTATTTGCACATGTCGAGCATATTGTGTGTATGATTTGAAATGCTTGGTACTATTGGGATCCGACAACCTAATTGTTTACTCTTGGTAGCCTCTCTTACCGGGAAATGTCTCCTAGTACTTGCACTGAGCCATGTTAGCTTGCTACTGCTCCGGAACACTTAGGCTGGTCGGCATGCGTCCTTCTTCGTTCTTGTGCCTGTCCCTTCAGGGAAATGTCATGCGCTGTTCCTTTAAGTCCTTGTAGCTTGCTACGATTTGGGTTCATATGTTGTTGATTGACACTTTTGTTGTTGGGTCTTGTATGTCTGTCCTTGTAAGTTAGTGCCACTTTGGGTTTACGACTAGTCATGCCGGCCCGGGTTCTTTGTCATATGGATGCTAGCAGCACTATCATATACGTGAGCCAAAAGGCGAAAACGGTCCCGGGCCAGGTAAGGTGGCACCCGTGGGAATACCGTGCGTGAGGCCGCAAAGTGATATGATGTGTTACATGCTAGATCGGTGTGACTTAGGATGGGGGTCCTGACACTAACAGTAATTCGTTTACCCACCGTATGCTATTTTCAAGAGAGAAGCCTCTAGTGAAAATTATGGCCCCCGGATCTACTTTTATCGTATATTAAAAATCCTAAAAATAACTTGCTGCAATTTTACTTTATTTATTTTATTTTGTATTTGTGTTCGATCTATCTATCAATTACTACACAATTTAATCTTGCATGTAACTGCCGAGGGAATGACCACCCCTTGTTCGTGTTGGGTTGCAAGGATTTGTTATTTTTTCTGCAGGTGCTGCTAATGAGGTGTTGCATGGTTCTCCTACTGGATTGATAACCTTGGTTCTTAACTTAGGGAATTACTTATCTCTACTATACTGCATCATCTTCTCTTCGGGGAAATCCCAGTATAGTTCATAAACAGCAGGAAGAATTTCTGGCGCTGTTGTCGGGGAGACATCATCAACACCTATCAAGTACCTATGAATCAACTTCCATCTCCTTGCATTTACGTTGTGTTTTATTTTCCTCCTTTTTCATCTCCCCCATTTCCAAATAGTTTTTACGAAAATATGACACTATTTTCTATTTGCTTGTTCGCTTGCTTGAAGTTGCTAAGATGGCTGACTTTGGTATGAAAAAAGTAAGGATGGTAAAACTCCTAAAATTGAAATTCCTACCAATTTATATGTTAATATGATGTCTACTACGCAACTTTATTCTTGTAGGCACGTGTTGGGCCTCCAAGCACAGAGTTTTGTAAAACAGTAGCAATTTTCCCTCAAGTGGATGACCTAAGGTTTATCAATCCATGAGAGCTGTAGGATGAGGATGGTCTATCTCAAATGACCCTGCAAGCAAATACAAAAAATCTCTTGTGTCCCCAACACACCCAATACAATGGCAAATTGTATAGGTGCACTAGTTCGGTGAAGAGATGGTGATAAAAGTGTAATATGGATGGTAGAAATATATTTTTATAATTTAAATAAATAAAAACAGCAAGATAGAAAATAGTAAACGGGCACAAAAACGGTATTGCAATGATGGAAAATGAGCCCTAGGGTGCATAATTTCACTAGTGCAATCTCTTCACAATGCTACCATAGTTGGATCATATAACCATCCCTCAAAGTGTGATGAAGAATCACTCCAAAGTTCCTATCTAGCGGAGAAGATAAGACAGAATTGTTTGTAGGGTATGAAACCACCTCAAAGATATTCTTTCTGTTCAATCTATTCAAGAGTTTGTACTAAAATAACACAAAGCTATTCTTTCTGTTCAATCTATTCAAGAGTCCGTACTAAAATAACACAAAGCTATTCTTTTCGTTCGATATATCCTAGAGTTCGTACTAAAATAACACCAAAGCAAATTTGGATTTATAATATTCAATCCAACACAAAGAACTTCAAAGAGTGCCCCAAGATTTCTACCGGAGAAACAAAGACAAGAATGTGCATCAACCCCTATGCATAGATTTCCCTAATGTCACCTCGAGTATCCACGAGTTGAGTGCCAAAACATATATAAAGTGAATCAATACAATACCCCATTGTCACCATGAGTATTCAACTGCAAGACATCTATAAAGTGTTCCCAAATCCATAAAAGCATTATAGGAATCAGGCACTTTGCCGTCCGCCATGGCTGACGGCAAAGGCGTGCCTGGTGGATGGCAAAGGCCTTTGTCGTCCGTCAGCAAACGGGAATAGGTCCGGCTGAATAGGCTACGACAAAGGGCTCATTGTCGGCTGCTGGCGGACGGTAAACATGATATGGTCTTTGTCGTCCGCTATCCCACGACACAGGACTTGGACGACACACGTGCCGGCTTATGGCCGTTAGGGAGTTAACCGTGCGCTTTGCTGTCAGCTAGCGGACGACAAAGTAACCAAATAGGCCAGCACTCAGGCTACACAGGTAGCTGCCACATGGTTATTTTGCCGTATGCTGGCTGAAGGCAAACCTCTTTGTCGTCCGCTGGCGGATGGCAAAGAGCCTGTATAGCCCCTGTTTTTTCTATTTTTTCTTAGATTCATTCAATTTCAACAAACAAGTTTGAACACACAAATTTCACAGCAAACATATCGAATACAAAAGTTTCATCATATATACATACATAACCAACACATAGTTCCATCCATACATATTACAATAGTTTCACATTGTTCATCTAACACCTATCCATCCATATAACAAGTTCCACATTGTTCATTGATACAAAATAAAAGCAGAAAGGGAAAGGAAGCACTCCATCCATGCAAGCTTCCGTGAAGTAAATGAAATCTGCAAAATGGGAAACAAGAAAGTTAGAAGAAGAATAATAGAAGAAGAAGAAGAAGAAGACTAGAAGAAGAAGAAGTAAGCATACTTAGGTAAAATGGAGCTAACCTAGCTAATTATGCCATTTTTAGTGAACTAAGCATATTATGCCATTTTTGATATAACGCATCTAAGTATAGGTCTTTATTGAGCTAACCTAGGTAACTAAGCATATTAGAGCTAACTTAGAGCTAACTTAGGTCATTTTGGAGAAGAAGAAGAAGAAGACTAGAAGAAGAAGTAGAAGAAGGTTTTTACCCTTTTCCTTCTCATTCTTCTTCTTTTATTTTTTCTTTTTCTTATTTTTGTTCTTCTATTCTTTCTTTTTCTCCTCTTCCTTGTTTTTATTCTTCTTATTCCTTATTTGTGTCATTTTAGAGCTTACATAGGTAATTATGCCATTTTTTAGCTAACTAAGCTTATTATGTCAATTTGGATGAAAATAAGGTAAGTATAGATCATTTTTGTGATAACATAAGTAATTGTGCCAATTTTTAGCTAACGTATGTAAAATGGATCATTTTGGAGCTAATCTAGCTAAAATGGATCATATTGGAGCTAACCTATGTTAAATGTGTCATTTTGGAGCTAACTTAACTAATTATGCCATTTTATAGTTAACTAAGCATAAATATGCCATTTTTAAGCAAGCCAAGTGTATGTAATTATTGATAAAACCTAGGTAACTAAGCATATTAGAGATAACTTAGCATATTAGAGCTAACTTAGGTCATTTCGGAGGAAACAAAGCTAAGTGTAGCTCATTTTGGAGATCTCACATACTTGACATAGTTCACTCCTCCTCCTTCTCCTTCAACTTCTTCATCCTGATGCGCCAAGAGCGGTGAGGCAATGAAGGAAGTGGGATGTAGTCTTCTACCTCAATTGGGATGGTCATGTAGCCCGGCTGTGGATTCACCGGTGCCACCACCATCGCGAGGTCATTGTCAGGCACCACCACCACCGCGAGGCCGTCTTCAGGCAGCACCAACACTTGGTCATCCTCAGCCACCACCATATCTTTCCCATCATGATCCACCACCATCTCTTGCCCATCGTTAGCCACCACCATACCTTGGCCACTGTCATCCACCACCATCGCGAGGTCATCGTCAACAGATTGGGCTTCACCTCCTCATCCCCACTCTGCTCCTCTTATTCCCCACTCCATTTTGGATAATCCTCGCTGCTACTTTTGCTGTAGCTAGAGTCGGTGCTTCTTTGGCTGTAGCCAGAGTCGCTGCTACTTCTCCCATTGCCCGACCAAATGCAACAATGACCGTTAACAATCGATGTGAGACAAAGCCAAATGTAGAGGAAGAAGAGGCATAACGTACTGGCATCGTCGTCATCCTGGTAGCGCATGCGGCACATAGTCGTGTTGAACACCTTCACGTGAGCATGGCGTCGCCTTCGTACTTGAAGAGAAGGACGTACCCGTGCCGCAGCTCGTAGGCACGGTAGAACTGCTCCCAGCCATGACACAGGTACATGTGGTCGTACCTGATCACCAGCTGCACGTCCCAATGCTTGCGAAGCCCGCTGCCGGCCTGTCGCAGCTTCACATTCTTTGGCCGATGGCCGTCCATCATGTTCATGAAAGTGTCAGGCTGCCTCTACAACATGGGACAAGGAGTGATGTAGCAAACAACAGAGTTATCGTAAAGAGATGGGTGAAGGCGAGTTCTCTCCTTTTACATACCTGCCTCCTGGATGAATTCTCAAGTATGATACTGAAGAACTCGAAAGCATCCAACTCATACTCCAGTGTGGCAGAGCGCAGCCTACGGTGGCAGCCTCCCCCCATCTCTGATAAGGAGCAGAAGAGACCAATAAGTAATGCTCATGTTTCAAATTGATCATAGACAAGTTGATCATAGGTACATTAGAAGTAATATTGTGGTCATCACTAAAATATCATTAGAGGATAAATGCACTTTCATCCACTAGCTCGCGACTATTTATAAGTCGACTGAGCTCAATATCCACCATCATTTACCACCAATAGATATGAGCTACTTTTTCTTAGTTTTATCGAGATTTTTTTGGAGTACTTCAAATGTAGGACATATATATTAAGTTCCAGTGAGAGAAGACTTTGACTAAGAATTATTTTATCGTTGTGGGGTTTATAGGATAAAAACTCACATTTATTAGTAAGTACTAAGTATCGACAAAAGAAAAGCTAATGATACCTATTTCATGCCATATAAACCACATATTGACATATAAGTCACACACATGTTATGATTACACGATATCATGAACGTTTCTTCAAAGTTAAAAAAGGATTATATATATTTAGTGAGTCAAGATAAACGCAAGCATCTGATAAATTTTACAATCATCTGTCCACTTAGGCAGAGACATCACGGACATGTTCACTTCCAAACCCCTGTACGGCCCTGAAGTGGATTTAAACACGGGAAAGGTAACGATCCATCCCACATCAGTACAACAAGCAACTACACGGGCCTAGCAGGTAGCAACCTCGCACGAACAATCAGCTGAGTAGGTTCATTTCCTAAACATCTTCTACAGCATATACAACCACCAACGGATCTAAATAACTTTACTAAACTAAGCAAATAATCTGGAGATGCATGACAGCCACACAAACACAAGCAGTTGAGAAAATTTACAGTCACTTAAGCTAGGAGATGCATCATGCACAATAGCTCCATTCCTAAGCATCTTTGCACCAAGAAGTGGAACAAATCGTGACTACTGGCATGAGGCGGCCAGGGTAAACCATGCTGGAAAGAAATGGAGGAACGGGGGAATTTTTTGCCGTACCTCGCTTCGACATCTTGGAAGAGGGGACGGTACCCGGCAGCGGCGGCGGAGGGGGAAGGACAACACCGGGGCCGCCGGGGTGGAGGAGGGGGGCGCCGTGGCATTGGGTGTTGGGTGGGACAGCGGCTCGGGTACGGGG
>NC_041385.1:334868830-334907744 GCF_002162155.2 Triticum dicoccoides | reverse complement strand
CGCACAGAGGGGCGGGGCGGCACGGCGAGAGGGTGGCGCAAGGCGGGGCGGCGATGGGGGTGGCGCGGGGTGGCGGCGGCACGGGGGCGGTGTGGCGAGGTGGGTGACGTGTGGCGGCGGTACGAGGGCTGGGTGGTGCGGGGCAGCAGAGGGACAAGGGCGGGATAGAGAGAGAGAGAGAGAGAGGGGACAAAGAGATGGGTCAGTAGGCTCGTTGGCATTTGTTAGCGCACGGTCCTTTGCCGTCTGCTAGCAGAGGGCAAAGAGACTAGCTAACGGACGTTAGTTTGGCCATTTTTTGCCGTCTGCTAGCCGACAGCAAAGAAGCTTTCCCGTCAGCTGGCGGACGGCAAAGAAAGTGTCGGTTAGTTGGTCATTTCCAGTGGGCCACCCACACTCTTTGCCGTCTACCAGCAGACGGCAAAGCTTCTTTGCCGTCAGCTGGCGGATGGCAAAGAAATGGCTGACGGCAAGGATGACCTTTGCCGTCAGCTCTTTCTTTGCCATCAGTTTTCTTCAAGCTGATGGCAAAGACATTCTTTGCCACCAGCCAGCTGACGGCAAATAGCTGGCTAACGGCACAGATCCTGATTCCAGTAGTGAAGTATTCAATCTGATAACCATGAAATCTCGAATGGAAAAACTCAATTCATCACAACAAGATAGAGAGGCGAAAACACCATATGATCCAACTATATTAACAAAGCCCGCGATACATCAAGATCGTGACGTCTCAAGAACACAAGAGAGAGAGAGAGATTAAACACATAGCTACTGGTACAAACTCTCAGCCCCGAGGGTGGACTACTCTCTCCTCATCATGGTGCCCGCTGGGATGATGAAGATGGCCACCGGTGATGATTCCCCCCTCCGGCAGGGTGCCGGAACGGGGTCTAGATTGGATCTCATGGATACATAGGCCTTGCAGCGGCGGAGCTTCTGATCTAGGGCTACCCCGAAGGGTTTTGGAATATTTGGGATTTTATAGGGCGAAGAATGGGTGCAGGAGGCCACAAAGGTGGGCACAAACCACCTGGGCGCGCCTGGGGGCCCAGGCGCGCCCTGGTGAGTTGTGCCCCCCTTGATGCACCCCCTATGTGCTGCTCTGGCCCATCCTAGGTGTTTTGGTCCATTAAAATTCTCCAAGGAGTTTCACGGTGTTTGGTCTCCGTTTGATATTAATTTCCTGAGATGTAAAAAACAAGGAAAAAACAGCAACTGGCACTAGGCACTGGGCCAACAGGTTAGTCCCAAAAGATTATATAAAGTTGCTATAAAATGATTGTATAACACCCAAGAATGATAATATATTAGCATGAATACTTCATAAATTATAGATACCTTGGAGACGTATCAGCATCCCCAAGCTTAATTCCTACTCGTCCTCGAGTAGGTAAATGATAAAAGAAATAATTTATGAAGTGTGAATGCTAGCAAAGTGCATAAGTTTGATCAATGACCATTTCAATCACTTTTCCTAGCATTATAACAGCAATTCTTTCTTATAAAACTTCTCACAACCAAGTAGCAATCAATTCACATGTTATGGTTCAAACAATGAATTCTCTTGACACTCAACAACCTATGTTCTCAGTCACCAAGCAATTGCAATTCAACTTATTCAACAGAGTCTAAGTAAGAGCTCCACATACTCAACCATCATATAGTCTTCTATGATTGTTAACACTCACCGCATACACATGAGCAAAACGTTTGAACCAAACACATAGAAAGATAGGGGCTTATAATTTCACCTCCCAACGTATAAACCTTTGGGTGATGTCAAAAACAATAACTCATGCTACCCATATTCAGCTGGATATAAGTCTCTAGATCTTTCCTCACCACATGATGCTTGCCAAAGGAGAAAAATAAAAAGGAATAGAGAGAAAAACTTGACTTTTGCATAAAAGTAAATACATAAAAGTAAAAGATAGGCCCTTCACAGAGGGAAGCAGAGGTTGTCATGCGCTTATTTGTTTGTATGCTCAACCCCTTAGTGCAAAAGAACGTCATGTTATATTGCCCCTTGTGATAGCAACCTTTATTATGCAGCCTATCACTTTTATTCTTTGCCGTCACAAGTTCATACAACGCTCAATTTTCTCTTATACTAAATGATCTAACACTTTTAGAAGCAATTTGTATTGCCTTATTGCATCAATGACAACTTACTTGAAGGATCTTGCTCAATCCATAGGTAGGTATGGTGGACTCTCAAAACAAGATTTGGGTTTTATGGGTTGTTGGATGCACAAGTAGTATCTCTACTTGGTGTGCAATTTTTGGCTAGCAAAGATAGGGGGCAAGCACCACATGTTGAAGGATCTATGACAATATAACTTCTATGTGAATATGAACAAACATAAATCATTATGTTGTCTTCCTTGTCCAACGTCAACAATTTTGATTAATAATATTTTGATGGGGGCTCACAATCACAAAAGCTTTCAAAGATAGTGTATTTGCATGTGAAAGTTCTCTTCCTTATACTAATTATTCGTGAATTGCTTGTATGACCAATATTGTGATTGCCAAGCTTCAAAAGCTTTCACTTTCTAAACCCAATGTGAAGCTACTACTAGGCATGATATGAACATATAATTTCAACTTGATGATATTCAATTCATTCAACAATTTACTTATAGGATATAAGTGAAGCACAAGAGTAAATGACAAGCTACTCCAAAAAGATATAAGTGAAGATCAGGCGAGTAGTTATGTAAACGGGTAGCTATTTGAGGACTCTCTTTTATTTAAAACATTCAGATCTAAATATTTTTTATTAAAACAGCAAGCAAAAACAAAACAAAATTACATTCCAAAGATAGCACACATCATGTGAAGAAGCAAAAACTTAGGCTCAACCAAAAATGACCGATTGTTGTTGAAGAAGAAAGGTGGGATGCCAACCGGGGCATCCCCAAGCTTAGATGCTTGAGACTTCTTGAAATATTAACTTGGGATGCCTTGGGCATCCCCAAGCTTGAGCTTTTGTGTCTCCTTAATTCCTGTTACATCATGGTTTTCCTAAATCTTAAGAACTTCATACACACAAAACACAACAAGAACTCGTGAGATAAGTTAGTATAAATCCATGCAAAACCTTATTATTCTCTACTGTATAAAATCACTAAAATTATAATTCAACATTGCATTCTAAATGCCTTTGCATATTTAATACTCCTATCCTCAAATAGAATCATTAAACAAGCAAACATAACAGTAATCTGCCATAACAGTAAAGTCTGTAAAGAATGCAAGAGTATCAATACTTCTTAAACTCCAAAGATTATGAAAATCTACCACCCGTAGAAAATTTATTAGATCTTATTTTGCAAAAAGTTTCAACATTTTATCACATTCTTACTTTTCTAGGGAATTTTTGCAACCGCGGTAAACTTTATGCTTTCAAACAGCAACAAGTATACTTGCAAAATAAGCATGGCAAAGGCTATCATTGCCACTTTTATTGAAATAAAAGATGAAAAATATTACTATAAATAACAGCAAGCAAATCCTAACAAAATAAATTGACGCTCCAAGCAAAACACATATTGTGACGAATGAAAACATAGATCCGAGTGAGGTTACCGATAATGTCGCAGACGAAAGAAGGGATGCCTTCCGGGGCATCCCCAAGCTTAGTTGCTTGGATCTTCCTTGAATATTACCTTGGGGGTGCCTTGGTCATCCCCAATCTTAGGGTTTTGTCACTCCTTATTCTCCTCATATTGACATCTCACCCAAAACTTGAAGACTTCAACCACACAAAACTTAACGGAACCTTGTGAGATAGGTTAGTATGATAAAGAGCAAACCATTTCACTTTTGGTACTGTAAAAGAAAAGATTCATAATTGTTTCCACACAATTCCTACTGTATCATATCATTTCTACATTTATATTGAGCAATATAAGCCATAGAAACTAGGAAAGAAGTAAACATTGAAAACAGAATCTGTCAAAAACAGAACAGTCTGCAGCAATCTGTACTCAAACCATACTTCTGGTACTCCAAAAATTATGAAACAAATATGACCACGTGAGAAATTTGTATATTAATAATATGAAAAAATAATCAACTCAAAATCACCCTTATGTTAAAAATGAGAGTTGTTTTCGTGAGGGCAAAAGTTTTTGTTTTTTGAGCAAGATCAAATCAACTATACCCAACATGATCCCAAAGGCTTTACTTGGCACTTTATTGAAAAAAGCAATAAAACATGATTACTACAGTAGAATAACCATGTGAACACACAAAAATAGTAGATAAAAGTATTGGGTTTTCTCCCAACAAGTGCTTTTCTTTAATGCCTTTTAGTTAGGCATGATGAGTTCAATGATGCTCGCATAAAAGATAAAGATTGAAACATAACAAGAGCATCAAGAATCATAAGTTCATCTCTCATAATAATTTTCAGTAGCATCATGAATAGATTCATCCATATAACCATCACATAAAACATTCTTTTCATGATCCAAAAGCATAGAAAATTCATTACTCTTTATCTCATACATGTCATCACCATAATCATCATAGATAGCAACCTTGTTATCATAATAAATTGAGGCCTCATCCAAAATGGTGGATTCATCACTAAATAAAGTCATGACCTCTCCAAATCCACTTTCATCATTATAATCATCATAAATAGGAGGCATGCTGTCAACATAATAATTTATCTCATCAAAACTTGGGGGACTAAAAATATCATCTTCATCAAACATAGCATCCCCAACCTTATGGTTTTGCATATCATTAGCATCATGGATATTCAAAGAGTTCATACCCAACAACATTGCAATCATGCTCATCATTAATACCAATCATTTTATTAAATTCATCTTTTATCAATTGAGCACAATTTTCTGAACCATCATTTTCAAGAAAGATATTATAAAGACGATCAATAATATGATGCAACCAGAATTCCATTTTTTACGTAGTTTTCTTTTATAAACAAAACAAGTGATAAAACAAGAAACTAAAGATTTGATTGCAAGATCTAAAGATATACCTTCAAGCACTCACCTCCCCGGCAACAGTGCCAGTAAAGAGCTTGATGTCTACTACGCAACTTTATTCTTGTAGACACGTGTTGGGCCTCCAAGCGCAGAGTTTTGTAGGGCAGTAGCAATTTTCCCTCAAGTGGATGGCCTAAGGTTTATCAATCCATGAGAGCTGTTGGATGAAGATGGTCTCTCTCAAATGACCCTGCAACCATATACAAGAAATCTCTTGTGTCCCCAACACACCCAATACAATGGCAAATTGTATATGTGCACTAGTTCGGCGAAGAGATGGTGATAAAAGTGTAATATGGATGGTATAAATACATTTTTATAATCTGAATAAAAAAAACAACAAGGTAGCAAATAGTAAACAGGCACAAAAACAGTATTTCAATGATGGAAAGTGAGGCCTATGGTGCATACTTTCACTAGTGCAATGTCTTAACAATGCTAACATAGTTGGATCATATAACCATCCCTCAAAGTGCGATGAAGAATCACTCCAAAGTTCCTATCTAGTGGAGAACATAAGACAGAATTGTTTTAGGGTATGAAACCACTTCAAAGCTATTCTTTCTGTTCTATCTATTCAAGAGTTCGTACTAAAATAACTCAAAGTTATTCTTTCCGTTTGATCTATCCTGGAGTTCATACTAAAATAACACCAAAGCAAATTCAGATTTATAATATTCAATCCAATATAAAGAACTTCAAAGAGTGCCCCAAGATTTCTACCGGAGAAACAAAGTCAAGAACGTGCATCAACCCCTATGCATAGATTACCCCAATGTCACCTCGGGAATCCGCGAGTTGAGTGCCAAAACATATATCAAGTGAGTGAATACGATACCCCATTATCACCACGAGTATTCAATTGCAAGACATATATCAAGTGTTCTCAAATCCATAAATGTACTCAATCCGATAACCATGAAATCTTAAAGGGAAAAACTCAATTCATCACAACAAGATGGAGGGTGGAAAACACCATATGATATGACTATATTAACAAAGCCCACGATACATCAAGATCGTGACATCTCAAGAACACGAGAGAGAGAGAGAGAGAGAGATTAAACACATAGCTACGGGTACAAACCCTCGGCCCCGAAGGTGGACTACTCCCTCCTCATCGTGGTGGCCGCCGGGATGATGAAGATCGCCACCGGTGATGATTCCCCCCTCCGGCAAGGTGCCGGAATGGGGTCTAGATTGGATCTCGTGGATGCAGAGGCCTTGCGGCGGCGGAACTTATGATCTAGGGCTACCCCAAAGGGTTTTGGAATATTTGGGATTTTATATGGCGAAGAAGGGGTGCGGGAGGCCAGCGCGGTGGTCACAACCCACCTGGGCATGCCTGGGGGCCCAGGTGCGCCCTGGTGGGTTGTTGACCTCTCAGGGCACCCCAAGTGCTGCTCTGGCCCATCCTGGGTGTTCTGGTCTGTAAAAATTCTCCAAGGAGTTTCGCGGTGTTTGGACTCCGTTTGATATTGATTTCCCGTGATGTAAAAAACAAGAAAAAACAACAACTGGCATTGGGGACTGGGTCAATAGGTTACTCCCAAAAAATGATATAAAGTTTCTACAAAATGATTGTAAAACACCCAAGAATGATAATATATTAGAATGAATACTTCGTAAATTATAGATACGTTGGCGACGTATCATAATACTTTTGTGGTGGGACATGGGAATATTATAGGTAAAAGTTTTATCCAAGAATTCTTTAATTGCACTAGAACTTTGGCTTGTGATGAGGCTCCTATATGTAAAAGAACCAAAAATTATGCTAAAGCTATTTCTGCACTTGTTATTAAACTTGAGTGAAGATTCATCTGTACCCATCCTACTTTGCAAAGATTTTTTATGAGTTGCCAGTTATAAAAAACCCTAGATCTAAGAAGATAACTACACTTATCCTCATGAATGAATTCGATTAGATAGTGCGAGAAGCTAGAGAGATTTTTTATTTTTATGGTATGAACAATGAAAAATAGTGATATATTATATTTTATACAATAGTGACTACTTGTCGAGATACTTATTTAGCGATTATCACACATTCAATGAGAATACCAAAAAGGAGGTCCCTCCCTTAAACATACGAAAAAGCTTTCAATGGTATTAATAAACAGCATTCTTGGATTGTAAAAGGGAATCAAAAGAGGGATTCGAGGATGGACAACTTAGTAATGCTAAAATTCCCATGGTTGATGTGTTTCATATTATCTTTAAAAAGCCACCTAATGAGAACACGCCCTTAGAAAAGAATTCGAAAAATGACAACACTTGAAACTATGCAATATACCTAGCTAGGGGCGTAAAACGATAGCGCTAGTTGGGAGGCAACCCAATGGTTATGTTATCTTAATTTTCTTGATTATTTTTCTGTTTTCTTGTGTGCACACAATTATGCTACTGTTATAGTTGTGTTTTTGTGTTTAAATTAGTGTTTGTGCCAAGTAAAGCCTTTGGGATGATTTGGATGATAGTTGCATTGATTCTGTGCAAAAACAGAAAACTTTATATCCAGTAGGAGAATTGGTAAAATTTCCTACAGCGTGATAAAAATCTGAATTTTGTACACATGATTGATATACAAATTTCCCAGGTTTTCATAATTTTTAAGAATTTTTTAGTTATATAAGTATGGTAATTTTTTGGATTGCTACAGACTGTTGTGTATTTGATAGATTATATTTTCATTGTGTTGCTCAATTGTTTTGATGAATCTATGGATTGTATGGGTGTATAAGCCATGGTGAAGTTAGAATATAGTTGTTATAATGCAATAATAAAATAAGAATGGGTTGGCAACAATACTTAAAGTAGTGATTTGCTTTATTATACTAACAGATCTCATGAAGGTTTTGTTGAGTTTTGTGACCTGGTGTTTTCAAGTTTCGAGTGAGATCACGATGGATGAAGGAATAAGGACTGGCAAGAGCCTAAGCCTAAGGATGCCCGAGGCACCCCAAGGTAATATTCAAGGACTCCCAAGCAAGTATGCTTGGGGATGCCCTGATAGGCATCCCCTCTTTTTTCTATCGACCATCGGTAATATTACTTGGAGCTATATTTTTATTCAACACATGATATGAGTTTTGCTTGGATTGTCGTGTAGTATATGAGTATTTGCTTTGTTTTCTTTGTAGTTTTTTACAATCATCTTTGCTGGAGACACCTGTTTGAGAGGGACACACATTTTTCATGATTTGTTAGAATACTCTATGTGCTTCACTTATATCTTTTGATCTAGGCAGTTGCTCTAGTACTTCACTTATATCTTTTTGACCACGACGGTGATTATATTTTGAAGAAATAGATGAACTCTCATGCATCACTTATATATTTTTGAGAATTGATAATAATAATGGTAATTGCACAAGATATGAATTTGGTCCCAATGTGATGAATATTCAAGAAGATATAATAAAAACTTTGATGTAGATCATTGGATATGATAAGTTTGATCCCTTGCAATAGTTTTGCAATATGGAGATGATAATATGTGAGTTATGCTTGTGAGTAATTGTGATCGTCAGACTCAGAACGCCCATACCTCCCCAACCTCCTCCTCTCCGCCTGACCAACCCCAGGCCCCCGAACATGCTCACCAGCGGATCGCCGGCCGCTATCTTGTCGCTCGACGAGCTCACTGTCGGATAAGCTCATTGCCGGAACGTCGGTAGCAATCTCTGTTCTCTGTTGCCTGAACGACCAAGGACCACCATGGATGTCTCTGCTGTCAGAATGACTGGGGTCGTCTAATTTTTTTAATTAAACGAAAAAACTTTGCCGACTGTTAACAATGAGGCAGATGGCAAAGTGATATCGGGGCCCAGCTGCAAACAGAAAAACCTAAATTGTGCTTTGTCGTCTTCTCGATAAAAATCTGACGGCAAAGTACTCTTTGCCGAGTTTGGCTTTGTCATCAGACTTTGTCGTCTGGTAGTTGACGGCAAAATCTTTGCTGTCTATATGCCTGACGGCAAACTAGCTGTTTCCTATAGTGTTAGTATCACGCTTGCTCCTCTCGATCTCTAACAAGAACTCTACCAATGATGGCAGGTTAGGAGGATCCTCCTCATCCCTACCACTTCCATGGTTCCGGCTACGAATAACACGACCTCAGGTAACCAGCAACATTCTGAGGAACAAAATGATTGGAAAACGAGGATGGAATCAGCATCAACATAGGATGTAGAATGTAATGCATAGCATTAGAAGCTCTCAAATTCCTAGGGTAATTTGGGAAGCATAACAATAGTAAAATGCTAAAATTGAGACATCCTGCAAAAGATGTGTAATACCATACTCGGCATCATCACTCAAGGTTCTATGATAGTGCTAATCAACTGCACTGGAAGTACGCGAAAACTGGAATACAACTCCGATCAACCAATCCTATAAGTCTACGGAATTGTAACTCGTGATCCTTATAAACAGATGAGCAGCCTAGTTTCTCAATGTATCACCCCGTTACGCCTAGCGGGATCAAGACTGGCCCCATAGACCAACACTAGTATTTTCTGTGCACTTTGTCCTCACTCATGCGCACCCGAGACCAATATCCCGGTTGGCCACCCATCCTAGAATTACTCCAAGCCAAGCACGCTTAACTTTGGAGTTATTTTCGAATGGGCTCCCGGAATAGAAGGAATTCCTTGTTGATATGAGTAGTCTATAATTCCTATTGAGCCAGGCTCTCACATACACCCCCACACAAAAGAACCGACGTCCTCATCGGCCCATCAGGAACATACCCTCTTGTCACACGTATGCACGTCCAGTCCAGTGCAAGTGCGATGTCGTGTGCCACAACGGGCCACACGCACCATGCACCACATGCCTGCGCACCTGACCCATGCATGTCCATGTAACCGGGAGGGTCGACTTTAATACCAAATGTAACACACCATTATGTCTGGCGGGATCAAGACTAGTCCCATAGACCAACACTAGTCTTTTCTGTGCACTTTGTCCTCACTCGTGCGCACCCGGGACCAACTTCCCGGTTGGTCACCCATCCTAGAATTACCCTAAGCCAATCACGCATAACTTTGGAGTTCTTTATAATGAACTCCCGAAAAAGAAGGAATTCCTTCTTGATATGAGTAGTCTACCATTCCTATTAAACCAGGCTCTCACTCTTAACCCCGTAGAAACGAACAGGGTGACTCGTAATCAGTATGACAGAGGATAAGGAGTAAAAAGAGTCGTACTTAGCCTTTCACAATCAATTCCCCTATTTAACTAAAGCACTTCTAGACTCGACTTCGACCAGTTTGTCTTGGTAATCCTATAGGCAGTCAGGCTCTGAAACCAAAGTTGTCAGGACCCTGATCCTAAGTCACACTGATCTAGCATGTAACACAACATATCACATTGCGGTCTCATGCACAGAATCCCCATGGCTGCAGCCTTACCATGTCTGGTACCATTTGCGCATTTTGGCTCACATATATGTTTGTGTTGCTAGCATCCATATGACAGAGAACCTAGACCAACATGACTAGTCGTAAACCAAGGTGGTACAAACTTACAGGGTTAGGCATACGTGACCCAATAGTGCATTTGTCGGTCAGCAGTGGTGTAACCGAGTCGTAGCGAGGATACAAAGGACTCTAGTAAACACCTTCTGACATTTCCCTATAGGGACAGACACAAGAGCAAAGAAGGACACATGCCAGTCAACTCATGTGTTCCGGATGGAAGCACTAGGAGGAATTTACCCAGAAGGAAGGCTACCAAGAATAAACAACTAGGTGTAGGATCCCACACATATAACAAAGCATTTCAATAACATACACACAGTATGCTCGACATGTGTAGATACAACATGCATCACAACATAACTCTACGACTCAAAGTGTTTCTTTAAGAGGATCCAAGGAGTCGTACATAACATGATATTACAAACAGTGGTCACATGACCCATCATACAAAGCATACAAGCAATGGAAGCATAACATGTCTAAGTATAGACATCTACAAATGAAAAAGGCTAAGAAGCTAGACTATCTACAAGACCCTCCCAAGGGTACAAGATCATAGCTGGGTTACAAGCTACTCATCAAAGTCCACGTGGAACTATTAGTGAGACCGGAGTATCCTCTGCAAAAACATAATTAAGCAAACGTGAGTACAAACGTACTCAGCAAGACTTCCATCAGATCTAGCTAGCTTTGACTCGATGGCTATCATGTACTATGACTCCAGTAATCCTTTTAGGTGAAAGTGCACACGAGTCCACTAATCATCACAAAAATACACTACTATGGGTCATCTCCCGTCTCCCTATGGGAATGCCATCCATATCACTCAGGCTTATCTGGCGCATTTTCGAGCATCCACTTCAGGTTGTCTACGACCATGTAAATCTCCAAGTGGTCCATATCCATGGATGCGGCTATTTGAATAGCTTACTAACCCTGTAGGGGTGTACTTCCACACACACATGTTTCCAGCACTTAGCACCTATACGCAAAATGTACTCGGCAGACTTCAAGCGAAAGCCGGCATGGGTGTAGACCACGAGCTGACTAACCACACAAGACTCTAGTACATGTTTGTCACCTATCTGGGAGCTAAACTGCAACGAATGTCCGGCCAAAGTTTCCATTATGGCCTCAAATGATGTGTACAGGGTTCCCAAGTCCACGTCTTCAGATGGTACTACGTTTGGTACACCTGGCCAGGTTGCCTACCGCATCAAAGCCTACCCCTCCGGTCAGCCCTAAGCACGACCCCTAGCACAACCTATAAACACCAGAAACTAGATGCAACTCCTTAAGAAAGATCATGGCGATTAATAAGTCGAGCGGGGTCATATTTCAGGTCCCATTGTGCGGTAGTAACTGTTATGGGATAACACACAAAGGACTCTGTTCTTAAGGATGTTCCCACCATGTACTCCTGCATGGACTCTCATCGCTACCTTTACCAAATTTTGTTCACACACATAGCTCTCATCATAAGAACACCATCGATTCAATCCAATCCATCACCCAGATGAGCCAGACCAGACACAACTCAAAGCATAGCATACCTAGCATGGCAAAGAGCACACCATGGGCTCAAGCAACTCCTAACCATGCTAGTAAGGTTTTACTATTTACTGTGGAAAAGACAGGTCATGCAGAGGAAGTGGGTTCACCTACCGCAATAAGTAATAGTGGAAACGTTGTTTTCTGAATGCAGTAAAAGAGTGTAGGAGTGAGAGAGTAGGATTGTATAGAATGCTCAAGGGGGTTTGCTTGCCTGGAATATGAACATAGTAGCACCGCTCTTCAGATATATACTCAGTGCCACTCACAGGAGCAGGACTTACTGAGAAGAACAATACCGAGGATGCAATCAATACAGAACATATGCAACAATATGATGCATGATCATGACATGGCAAGACTGCTATGGATTGTGCAAATGCATCTAGCCACGATTTAAATGAAGTCCATTTGAACCAAAGGTTCAAATGTAACTCCAAGTTAAGCATTTTAAAATTCCATTTATGTGCTTTCACGTATGCAGTAGGTATAAGTTGCTTTGTCATGCGTCAAAGATGGATAGATTGATCTTTTCTCATAATTTTCCCATATTAATTATTTCATTTTGAGTTACGGTTGATTTTCTATGATGTTTTGAAGTTTTAATTATTTTTTTTGGAATTTCCAATTGATTAGAAATAAAACAAATCCAGAAAAGGGGTTACTGCATCACCATTGCATTAGCACTAGGTCACGAGTCAACCAGGGTCACCTGGTCAAACCTGGCCAGTGGGGCCCACTGGTTAGTGACACAGGAGCTAATCCCGCGTTGAATCACTGTTTGACCCGCAATGGCGCTTGCTGTCAGTGTTTGCAGGTGGTCCAGTTGGCGGTGATTAGTGCTAATGGCGGTGGCACGTTGGTTGTCGTCGGAGTTCAGCTGGGGGGGACCAAAACTGTTGCGGTAACTCGACGGACCTGACTGGATGCGTAAGGACTACCAAGAGGTAGCCCACACACATCTGCGTCTAGTAGAGCGCTCGGGAGGCCACGGGGTCACAAGAAACAATGGCTCCGACCACGGAGAAGGCGGTCGTAGTTCAAATGTCGACGGAATCGATGCTATGGTGCACTGGGGGAGAAACCGACGGGTGTATACGCCTCTGACATATCTATAATTTTTGAAGTATTCATGCCATGTTTACAACAATTTTATATGGTTTTGGTATGATTTGATTAGAACTAACCTAGACTGAGGATGTTTTCAGCAGAACTACCGTGGTGTCATTTTTTGTGCAGAAAAAGAAGTTCTCGGAATGTACTGAAAATTTACGGTGATTTTTTGTGGACCAAAAGAGAACCCCAAAGCACAAGGGTTGGACTAGAAGAGTCCCGAGGTGACGACATGGTAGGGGGGCACGCCCTACCCCCCCGACGGAGGGTGCTCCTACCTTGTCGTTGCCTCGTGCAAGTACAAGGAGCAAGAAGAGAAGCAATCGGAATTGCATCCGCCCGCCACGCCAGCCCCAGCCAGCGAACGCTACAGTGGCCGAACGTCCGACACGCGTCAGACGATCGACACCTCCCAGCACCCGGACGACTGACGCCACTAGTCCCAAACCAAAACGTCGGAAGTATGGTGGCCACCGGACGACCCACCCCGACCGAACGTCTGACACCGCTTGATCAGAGCCAACAAGTACCGAACGTCCAAGCCCCCTCGAGATGCCAGATGACTGGTAGCTGTCGGACGTCCGAAGTCTGTGTGTTGACTGTGTGTTAGGCCGAGGCCCATGTACCCCTTCGCGCAGTTAGACTACATATACTCCTCCTCTCTCTCTCTTTAGGGTTAGCAATAATTTATCTCATTCGAGAGATGGAGCATTGCTCATCCACTTGATCCCTTCTCAATCGGAGTTCACAACCTCTCCAGAGAAGATCCCCCAAGTGGATTCAAGACCCCTGATGGGAAGAGCCCTCAAGACCTCCTCACGGAGAAGAACTTGCTACTTATATCATCCTTTGTTGATTGTGGATCATGTATCTCTTTGTGTTTCGAGGATCTAGCACAGGTGTAATCGAGTCTTGTTGGTTTGAGTGATTTCTCTCCTTGTGTTTTCCCTCGTGTTCCTCGCGGGATCCTCTCCAAACGTGAATGATCGAGCGTCTAGCGTTCAACCATACATCAAGTCCTTCTTGCACTTCAGGCATCCCTTGATCGGTTGTTGATCTCATGGCTTGGTGGGAATTAGGAAGAGTGGAGATGGCAGCCACTGTTCCCCTCTTGGAAGCCGGAGGGTGGACTCCAAGAGAGTTCCCTTCATCCTCTTCCATGGCAATCTCCTCAATTTCTTCTCCACTTAACTCCACTTGTAGCAACCAAGCATCGTCTTCTACATTGTTGGAGGAGGGAGAAGACATGATGCCTGGCTTGATAGATCTAATGGAAAAACTGCACAAAACAAGAAGAGAGGATTTCTCCGTGATACCGTGGTCAAATCGTCTGGTGGTATATAAATATTTTTTATCTTGAGAAACAAGTATGCGGAGGGACAACGGAGTCGGGAAGGTGCCTGAGGGGCCTACTATCCACTAGGGCGCGCCGGGTGGGGCAAGCGCCCTTGTGTCTTGTGGGCACCTGGTTTGCCTTCCCGCTTGTTTCTTGTTTTTCTAATTTTTTCTAATATTCCAAAACTAACAGAGAATATTTTTGCGGACTTTTTAGAGACCATTTATTTACCGTATCACGTACCTCTTCCTTTTCAGGGTTCTGGAGTGTTCGGGAAGGTTTCTTTTATGTGTTCCTCCGGTGTCATTGCTTGGATAATGTTGGTTTCAACATTCATAGGCATACCTGAAATATAGTATTTAATTCTTTGTCCATTGACCACCTTAAATTTAGTAGCTTCGGTATTATTAATCTTTATAGCTCCAGAGCGAGAAACTTCTTCAATGCTATATTGTCCTTCCCATTTGGAAAGAAGTTTTCCTGCAAAGAATCTAAAACGAGAATTGTAAAATAAAACATGTTCACCAACTCTGAATTCCCGTTTTGGATTCTTTTGTCATGCCATCTTTTAACTTGTTCTTTAAATAATTTGGTATTTTCATAAGCTTGGGTTCTCCATACATCTAGCGAACTAACATCAAATAACCTCTTTTCACCAGGAAGTTTGAAATCATAATTGAGTTCTTTAATTTCCCAATATGTTTTATGTTCTAACTCAACAGCCAAATGACAAGCTTTTCCATAAACCATTTTATATGAAGACATACGCATAGAATTTTATAAGCTGTTCTATAGGCCCAAAGTGCATCATCATGTTTCTTAGACCAATTCTTTCAGGACCTATTAACAGTTTTTTGTAATATTTACTTTATTTGTCTATTTCTACGCTCATTTTGACCACTAAATTGAGGATGATAGGGCGATGCAATTCTATGATTGACATCATACTTAGCAAGCATTTTATGGAAAGCACCATGAATAACATGTGAACCACCATCAGTCATTAAATATCTTGGGACTCCAAACATCGTGAAGATAATTTCTTTAAGCATTTTAATGGAAGTGTTATGTTCAACACTACTAGTTGGAATAGCATCTACCCACTTAATGACAAAATCAATAGCAACCAAAATATGTGTATACCCATTAGAGGAAGGAAAAGGTCCCATATAATTAAAGCGCCAAACATTAAAGGTTCAACAACAAGTGAATAATTCATAGGCATTTCCTAATGCTTACCAATATTACCGATTCTTAGACATTCATCACAAGACTAGACAAACTTATGGGCATCCTTGAAAAGAGTAGGCCAATAAAAACATATTCTAATACCTTATGCACAATTCTATCTCCTGCATGATGTTCTCCGTAGGATTCGACGTTCTATCTCCTGTAGGCCAATGGCATTTTCTCAATTCATCAACTTTAGCTTTATCCACCTCGAGGCCTCGTTCAGAAATTTTATGCCCCAATACAATGCCTTCACTAATCATAAAGTGGCACTTCTCCCAATTCAAGACAAGATTAGTTTGTTCACATCTCTGCAAAAATTCGATCAAGGTTGCTTAAGCAATTGTCAAAAGAAGTTTTGTAAATGAAAAAAACATCCATGATAACCTCAACAATCTTTTCACAAAAATGAGAGAATATAGCAGCCATACATCTTTAAAAGGTAGCAGGTGCATTACATAAACCAAAAGGCATACGTCTATAAGCATAAATTCCAAAAGGACAGGTAAAAATGGTTTTCTCTTGATTGGGTTGTGATACAGTTATTTGAGAGAACTGGAATATCCATCAAGAAAACAAAAGTGTGTGTGCTTTGACAATCTTTCTAACATTTGATCAATGAAAGGCAGAGGATAATTGTTGGTGTACTAAAGTAGGGGCCCTCCTTTGTACCCCTTACTTGTGCACGGGCAGTCAGAGCAACGGGCCGAAGCCACACTTAGCAGGGCAAAAGGGAGGAGGCGAAGCCGCAAGATGATCAGCGCAACGCCAAAGACCGAGACCACAGAGAGCAGAAGGATGAAGCAGGTTTCCCCAGCAAGCCCTTGCCGGGGCAGCCTCAGCAGCCCCGGCAAGCCCCTTGTCGGGGCGGCTCGCCCACACCAACGGAGTGAGCCACCCTCGGACCCACGGTCTCCAACACCATCAACCATGTTAGGCCAGGGCTTGGGAGGCTGTAGGACCTTGAGAAGAGGTGTCTAGAGGGGGGTGATTAGACACTAAGTACCAAAGTTGCAGTTTTTAGCTTTTCTTAAAGTTTGAGTGGAGTTTTAGGCACAAGTTTAACATTCACAACATATAGCAAGCAAGCATGCAAAGAGTATATGAGCAGCGGAAAATAAAGCATGCAACTTGCAAGAATGTAAAGGGAAGGGATTGGAGGATTCAAACGCAATTGGAGACACGGATGTTTTTGGCGTGGTTCCGATAGGTGGTGCTATCGTACATCCACGTTGATGGAGACTTCAACCCACGAAGGGTAACGGTTGCGCGAGTCCACGGAGGGCTCCATCCATGAAGGGTCCACGAAGAAGCAACCTTGTCTATCCCACCATGGCCGTTGCCCACGAAGGACTTGCCTCACTAGCGGTAGATCTTCACGAAGTAGGCGATCTCCTTGCCCTTACAAACTCCTTGGTTCAACTCCACAATCTTGTCAGAGGCTCCCAAGTGACACCTAGCCAATCTAGGAGACACCACTCTCCAAGAAGTAACAAATGGTGCGTTGATGATGAACTCCTTGCTCTTGTGCTTCAAATGATAGTCTCCCCAACACTCAACTCTCTCTCATAGGATTTGGATCTGGTGGAAAGAGGGTTTGAGTGGAAAGCAACTTGGGGAAGGCTAGAGATCAAGATTCATATGGTAGGAATAGAATATCTTGGCCTCAACACATGAGTATGTAGTTCTCTCTCAGAGATAGGATGTTGGAAGTGTAGGTTCAGTCTGATGGCTCTCTCCACCAATGAAGAGGAGGTGGAGGGGCATATATAGCCTCCACATAAAATCTAACCGTTACACACAATTTACCAAACTCGGTGGGACTGAATCGTTAAACTCGGTCAGACTGATTTAGCAAATAATGTGACCGTTAGGGTTTTCGGTGGGACCGGAATGCAACTTGGTGGGACCAGTTCGGTTTGGGTTAGGGCATAACGTAATCTCGGTAAGACCGATTACACAAACTCGGTGGGACCGATTTTGGTAATAAGCTTTCCACAGAGTTGGTGAGGCAAACTCGGTTTGACCGATTATCAAACTCGGTGGGACCGATTTTGATAATAAGTTAACCAGAGAGTTTGCATTGTAATCTTGGTAGTACCGATTGCTCAAACTCGGTGAGACCGATTTTGATAATGGACATACACAGAGAGATTACAATCCCATCTCGGTGAGACCGAGATCCCTATCGGTGAGACCGATTTGCCTAGGGTTTGTGGCAGTGGCTATGGCTTTTGGAATCGATGGCGCCGGATAGAAAGAATCGGTGTGACCGATTTTGGCTTTAGGTTTAGGTCATTTGTGGATGTGGGAAAGTAGTTGAGGGTTTTGGAGCATATCACTAAGCACATGAAGCAAGAGGCTCATTAAGCAACACCTCATCCCTTCTTGATAGTATTGGCTTTTCCTATAGACTCAATGTGATCTTGGATCACTAAAATGTAAAATGAAGAGTCTTGAGCTTTAAGCTTGAGCCAATCCTTTGTCCTTAGCATCTTGAAGGAGTTCCCACATCCTTTAGTCCATGCCACTCCATTGTTGAACTTATCTGAAACATACTAGATAAAAGTGTTAGTCCAACAAGAGATATGTTGTCATTAATTACCAAAACCACCTAGGGATCAATTGTGCTTTCAATCTCCCCCTTTTTGGTAATTGATGGCAACATACATCAAAGCTTTAGATAAATATATAAAGAATAGCAAGTAAAGCTTTGGAAAGACATGTAACAAGCATAGGCTCCCCCTACATGTATGCAATCATGTGAATATGAAATATAGAAGCATGTGATAGCATAACCATGATAGAGCAGGCAATGTGTTACATGTATCTTGGCTATATGCATCAGAGCAAAAAGTATTAAAGAGAATACCTTCATGCCCATGAGTCCTTCTTGCAAACAGTATGTACATCAGCAAGAATTCCTCATACACATGATTGTGATGCATATACTTACCTTGTGGTCTTGAGTTGGATTAGGATGGAATGAACCTGTGAAAACAAGGTTAGATAACACAGATGCATCTACTAGCCAGAGAAAACAGAAGAAACCACAAGAATACCAAGACTGGGATGACATGTAGAGAGTGAGTACTGAGTACCACATTGGATTAGACATGTCCCCAAGAGTAAAGATATGCAATGAATTTAAATGATCTCTTTCCCTTAGATGTCTTGCTCCCCCTGAATCTAACATGGCGTACTGGGAGAAGATAGGGAACAGAAAATCAGAGCTGAAGGAAAACAGAGCTGAAAGATATGAATGATGATCAGAGCTAAAGTTCAGAGCTAATGTATGCTAATGCAAAATGAGCACAACAGATCATATGAACATGTCCCTCCCCTCAAGAAGACATGTGGACATCTCTCCTCTTGAACACCAAGCATCTGGGATCCTTGAGAAATACTTTCTACTTAAGTATCCTCTCCCCCTGGAGATCTCTCTCGTCTTTTGAGGGTCTCTCCCCCTAGAAGGTCTCTCTCTCCCTTAAGAAGAAAGGTGATAAGTTTTGATGCTCTCTCTCTATCTCCAAATGATAAGCTTTGATGTTCTTTCTCTCCCCCTTTGACATCAATTTCCAAGAAGGGTCTTCTGGAGTCTGTCGAATGGGTTTGGTCCTTGAGACACAGAACAAAGCAATGATGAAAATGTGATGCTTGTAGAGGACAAGATTCATTGAGTGGAGCTGGATCAGAAGAAACACAGATTATGTGGCAAAGAGTTTTTCCTGTTATGAAATCGGTGGCACCGAGTGGTATGCTTCTGTTGGACCGAAAATAACAAATCGGTGTAACCGAGTTCATCGCAGAGAAAACACTTGTCACCTCAGCTCACTAGACTAGTAAGATCTCACAAAGATTTGCAAGGAATTTACTAAAAGATATGCATGGAATTATATGCAGAAAATGCAGAGAAAACAGAAAGAAATCTAGATGAAGTTTTTTTTTGAAAGGGGAAACACATATGCATGAGACAAATGCAAAAACTCAGAAAAGAACACATGAGAACTTCATCTAGAGATGGTCGGCGACAAAGTCACCTATGTTAGAGTATATTGACTTAGGAGTCAAGTGATATCACTTGATCATAGGCCATACTCATCGTTTAAGCTCAAAATGGGGTTGCCATTTTTCGTTTAAGCATCTTGTTGTATTCACATCTTGTCGAGTTGCTTTAACTCATGACTCGGAGTAAAGCTTCTCTAAGATGGAATAACATACCTTGGTTGGTGGTGTTGTCCATGTAGTTGAACTTGCGTGGGTTGCTCAAGGTTGATGTAGCTCATCAAGAATTTTGAGCACCACTTGGAATTTGAGTCCATCTACCTACATGGGTTAGTTCTTGCAAGGAAGAGCACTTGTATATCCAAAAATGACAATCATGAAACTCAACATAGAATTTGTCAAAGAATATGTTTGAATGGTTTCGTGCTTCCTTGTCTTCAACCACCTTGTGTAGAGACTTGGTGATGTAGAGATTGCTCAAGATATGAGTAGGTTTCAACCTCATGGAATTTGATTCAACCAAGTACCTACATGGGTTAGATAACATGCAAGATACAAATATATCCAAGACATAAGTTTTTCATCATAAGAGAAATATCAAGGATTAGTCATAAGCTCATGTCTTGCATGTATCTAATGGAGTTTCTACTCCAAGTTTGAAGCATCAATGATGTTCAATTCTCCTCTCAACCTGCAAAACACTTTCTCATCAAGAGGTTTAGTGAATATATCTGCTAATTGCTTTTCAGTGCGAACATGCTTAAGATCAATGTCACCCTTTGCAACATGATCTCGAATGAAGTGATGACGAACTTCAATATGCTTAGTTCAAGAATGTTGCACATGATTATGACCAATTTTGATAGCACTTTCATTGTCACAAAGCAATGGAACATGTTTCACATATATCCCATAATCTTTAAGAGTTTGGGTCATCCAAAGTAATTGAGCACAACATGAACCAGCGGCAATATATTCAACTTTGGCGGTGGATAAGGATACCAAGTTTTGTTTCTTGGAGGACCAAGACACAAGAGATCTACCAAGAAATTGACAAGTACCCGAAGTGGACTTTCTATCAACCTTGTCTCCGGCATAGTCTGAGTCGGAATAGCCAACAAGATCGAAAGAGGCCCTCTTAGGATACCAAATGCCAAAATTTGGTGTATGGATTAAGTATCTCACTATCCTTTTCACGGCCTTAAGATGACATTCTTTAGGGGCAGCTTGATATCGTGCACACATGCACACACTTAGCATAATATCGGGACGTGAAGCACATAGATATAACAATGAACCAATCATAGAGCGATAAACCTTTTGATCAACCGGTTCACCATCTTTGGTCAAATCAAGATGTCCACTAGTAGGCATGGGTGTAGACATACCTTTGCATTCTTGCATATTGAACTTCTTGAATAGGTCCTTAGTGTACTTTGTTTGAGAGACAAAAGTACCTTCCTTAGTTTGCTGGATTTGCAACCCAAGAAAGAATTTGAGTTCACTCATCATTGACATCTCAAACTTCTCCGACATTAGCTTTCCAAACTTCTCCTAAAATGAGGGTTAGTTGAACCAAATATAATATCATCAACATAAATTTGGCACACAAAGAGTTAACCATTAACCCTTTTAGTAAAAAGAGTAGAGAATCAATTTTCCCAATTTCAAAGCCTTTTTCAATAAGGAACTTGGTCAAGCATTTATACCATGCTCTAGGAGCTTGTTTAAGACCATAAAGAGCATTGTGAAGTTTGTAAACATGATTGGGTTTCTTAGGATTGACAAAGCCGGGAGGTTGTTTAACATAAACTTCATCCTCTATTTCACCATTTAGAAAAGCACTTTTAATGTCCATTTGGTACAAGGTGATATCATGGTGATTAGCATAGGCAAGTAAGATGCGAATGGACTCAAGTCTAGCAACGGGGGCGTAAGTCTCACCATAGTCCATACCTTCGACTTGTGTGTAGCCTTGGGTGACGAGATGTGCTTTGTTGTGAACTACTCGTCCATCTTCATCTTGCTTGTTGCAAAACACCCATTTGGTACCGATGATGTTGTGGTTGTTGTCGGGCTTCTCAACCAATGTCCAAACTTGGTTCCTCTCAAAGTTGTGTAGCTCTTCATGCATAGCATTTATCCAATCCGGATCTTCCAATGCTTCTTCGACCTTCATAGGTTCAATGCTAGAGATGAAAGAATAGTTTTCACAAAAGTTAGCTAGATGAGTTTTAGAGCGAGTGATTCTCCCGGTTTGAATATCATTGTAGATTTGCTCGACGGGATGGTCTTTAGCAATTCTTGCTCGAACTCGTGAAAGATTTTGCTTGGATCTTTGTTGAACATCTTCTTCATCTTGTTCTTCTTCCTGGCCTTCTTCATTGTTGGCGTTGTCGTTCTCTTGTCATGGTGGAGAAGGAGGTCGTTGGCGTTCATCTTGATGCACTTCCTCGTTTCCTTCATCTTGGTGTGTCCCACTTGTGGAAGCTTCCATATCAACTCTTGGTTCACCTTGTCGTGAAGTAGAAGCTTCCACTTGGACAGACGAGGTACTCTCCTTCACCTCCATTGGACGGACCTTGCCAATAGACAAGTCTTGGATTGCTTCTGAAGGATCTTTGTCTCCTACATCAATTGGCAATTGCTCTACTTGCGAGCCGTTAGATTCATCAAACTTCACATCTACCGTCTCTTCAACCTTTCGGGTGAAATTGTTGTAGACATGGTAAGTGTGAGAGTTTGAGCCATAACCTAGTAGGAAACCTTCATGAGACTTAGGAGCAAATTTAGAACGATGATGCTTATCAAGAATGTAGCACTTTGAGCCGAATACTCGAAAGTATCCAACTTGGGGTTTGTTACCGGTGAGTAGCTCGTATGCAGTCTTGCCGAGTAGCTTGTGAAGATACAAGCGATTTGTTGCATGACAAGCTGTCTCAACCGCTTCTGCCCAAAAGTGCTTCGGCATCTTGTACTCATCAAGCATCGTTCTCGCCATTTTGATGAGTGTCCGGTTCTTCCTCTCAACAACTCCATTTTGTTGAGGTGTGTACGTAGCTGAGAACTCGTGTGAAATCCCTTCTTCGTCAAGAAAGGTGTCCACATTTGCGTTCTTGAACTCCGTTCCGTTGTCGCTACGAACCTTCTTGATCTTCACTTCAAATTGATTTTGGGCCTTCCTAGCGAAGTTTTTGATCATCTTCTGAACCTGCGATTTATCATCGAGAAAGAACACACTCGTAAATCTGGAAAAATCATCAACTATAACTAGACCAAAATAATTTCCACCGAGACTCTTGTAAGAGTTGGGACCAAAGAGATCCATGTGAAGTAGCTCGAGTGGCCTCTTCGTAGTCATGATGTTCTTCACGGGATGCCTTCCTCCAACCTGTTTACCTGCTTGACAAGCACTGCAAAGTCTATCCTTATCAAATATGACATCATTAACTCCAAGGATATGATTCCCCTTAATAAGCTTGTCAAGGTTTCGCATACCAACATGACCCAATCGTCTATGCCATAACCAACCTTTTGAGGATTTAGCAATGAAGCAAGTTTTAGGTTGGGCCTTTTTAGTGAAATCAACAATGTAAAGATCACCTCTACGTATACCGGTAAAGACCATTTTATGATTGTCTCGATGAAACACTTGGCAATCAACTTCAGTAAATAGGACATTGAAACCGAAATCAGCAAGTCTAGATACTAAAAGTAAGTTGTACCCAAGAGATTCAACGAGCATGACATTTTGTATGGAGCTATCATGTGAGATGGCCACCTTACCGAGGCCAACCACCTTACCCTTTGAGTTGTCACCGAAAGTGACATACTTTCGAGGACTATCATTATCAGCAAGCTCACGAAACATGTCTTTATCTCCGGTCATGTGATTGGTACATCCACTATCAAGAACCCATTCCTTTCCTCCTGACATGTATCCCCGAAGATTTGCCATAAGACCAAAATGTCTCATTGCATCATCAAGATAGAAGTCACTATCATCATCCTCATCATAGTATCCATGTTCAACATCGTCATGTGGTGGATCAAATCCTAGAGAGGGTGATTCGTTAGAGTGATTTTGACAATGATCTTGTCTATGAATTCTTATAGCTTCAGAAATAATGTCACTAATAATACCAACATTTCCTTTGGCACGCATAAGGTTTGTAAGCTCAAATAGATGATCACCAAACATAGGATCACTAGTATTCATTTTACTCAAAGCAATAGACTTATGGAGAATTTCATCTAGATTTTTCAAGGAATAATCTGGAAATCGTTCCTCAAGAAATTTCCATATAGTGTAGGCACACTTAAAAGTAGGCAAACATCCAATCAAGTTTCTAGGCAATCCTCTAATGATAAGTTCAGTAGTTCTAAGATTCCTAACCATGTCAATTGACTCATCATGGGTTGGATGCATAGGATCAACACAAGGTGCACAAGGACTAGCAATGTACTTGTTCAAATGATATTGATTGAAAATAACAAGCATCTCATTTTTCCACTCATGAAAATACTCTCCATCAAGAATAGGCACTCTATGTCTAAGACTCCCCAAAGTAGACTCATCCATCTTCCTCCAATGGTGATTAAACCAAGGCAATGGAGACCAATGCTCTTATACCACTTGTAGGACCTTGAGAAGAGGTGTCTAGAGGGGGGGGGGTGATTAAACACTAAGTACCAAAGTTGCAGTTTTTAGCTTTTCTTAAAGTCTAAGTGGAGTCACAACATATAGCAAGCAAGCATGCAAAGAGTGTATGAGCAGCAGAAAATAAAGAATGCAACTTGCAAGAATGTACAGGGAAGGGATTGGAGGATTCAGACGCAATTGGAGACACGGATGTTTTTGGCGTGGTTCCGATAGGTGGTGCTATCGTACATCCACGTTGATGGAGACTTCAACCCATGAAGGGTAACTGTTGCACGAGTCCATGGAGGGCTCCACCCACGAAGGGTCCACGAAGAAGCAACCTTGTCTATCCCACCATGGACGTCGCCCACAAAGGACTTGCCTCACTAGCGGTAGATCTTCACGAAGTAGGCGATCTCCTTGCCCTTACAAACTCCTTGGTTCAACTCCACAATCTTGTCGGAGGCTCCCAAGTGACACCTAGCCAATCTAGGAGACACCACTCTCCAAGAAGTAACAAATGGTGCATTGATGATGAACTCCTTGCTCTTGCGCTTCAAATGATAGTCTCCCCAACACTCAACTCTCTCTCAAAGGATTTGGATCTGGTGGAAAGAGGGTTTGAGTGGAAAGCAACTTGGGGAAGGCTAGAGATCAAGATTCATATGGTAGGAATAGAATATCTTGGCCTCAACAAATGAGTAGATAGTTCTCTCTCAGAGATAGGATGCTGGAAGTGTAGGTTCAGTCTGATGGCTCTCTCCATGAATGAAGAGGAGGTGGAGGGGTATATATAGCCTCCACACAAAATCTAACTGTTACACACAATTTACCAAACTCGGTGGGACCGAAACGTTAAACTCAGTCAGACTGATTTAGCAAATAATGTGACCGTTAGGGTTTTCAGTGGGACCGGAATGCAACTCGGTGGGACTGATTCGGTTAGGGTTAGGGCATAACGTAATCTCGGTAAGACCGATTACACAAACTCGGTGGGACCGATTTTGGTAATAAGCTTTCCAAAGAGTTGGTCAAGCAAACTCGGTTTGACCGATTATCAAACTCGGTGGGCCCGATTTTGATAATAAGTTAACCAGAGAGTTTGCATTGTAATCTAGGTAGTACCGATTGCTCAAACTCGGTGAGACCGATTTTGATAATGGACATACACAGAGAGATTACAATCCCATCTCGGTGAGACCGAGATCCCTATCGGTGAGACCGAGATCCCTATCGGTGAGACCGATTTGCCTAGGGTTTGTGGTAGTGGCTATGACTTTTGGAATTGGTGGCGCCGGATAGAAAGAATCAGTGTGACCGATTTTGGCTTTAGGTTTAGGTCATTTGTGGATGTGGGAAAGTAGTTGAGGGTTTTGGAGCATATCACTAAGCACATGAAGCAAGAGGCTCATTAAGCAACACCTCATCCCTTCTTGATAGTATTGGCTTTTCCTATAGACTCAATGTGATCTTGGATCACTAAAATGTAAAATGAAGAGTCTTGAGCTTTCAGCTTGAGCCAATCCTTTGTCCTTAGCATCTTGAAGGAGTTCCCACATCCTTTAGTTCATGCCACTCCATTGTAGAACTTATCTGAAACATACTAGATAAAAGTGTTAGTCCAACAAGAGATATGTTGTCATTAATTACCAAAACCACCTAGGGAGCACTTGTGCTTTCAGAGGCACCACCATGGTGGCATGCAGATCTTTGTGAAGAAAAAGAATATTCAAGATTAGATGAGGATTGGAAGGCAACGATCCTCGACAAGATCCTTGCCGAGGAAACCCGCAAGATCCCCGGCAATATCCTTGCCGGGGACGACAGTGCGCCACGGCAAGAGCCTTGCCGGGCCACCCGGAAAGGCCCTTGCCGAGGGCGTCAGCAGGACCACTGCCACGCCCGCGCTAATCAAGTCTCCACCGCCATTCACATGCAGCTGCCAGCCCAACCAGCTAGGCAGGAACCTGCATGGCAACATGCAGCTTCCAGGCCAACTCGGCACATGCCTGCGTGGCGGCATGCAGATCTTCGTGAAGGCTCCACCACCGTGCCACCTCAGCTGCTTGCCTGCCTCCATGGCACCGCATGCATCACTGACGAGGGCGCGTGTCGAAGCGAGGAGGAGCGGCAACGGACGGGACGGGCCTCGCTCCCGTCCCCGATAAAGCAAGAGGATACCTAAGCTACGCATTAAATGCACCTTGTCTTGTAATACGAGCGATAAGCTCATAGCACTGTAGGCCTTTCCACCTCCTGTGTGCCATGGTGGCAGCCCCTTTCGACTATAAAAAGGGGCCCATGGCGTACTGGAGAGGGATTCGGCTTTTTTGAACCATGCAGCCACCGTAGCTAGTTCAAGAGCTTAAGAGCACTCAATACATCCACCAAAGCAGGAATAGGGTTTTACGCATCCTCGCTGCCCGAACCTGGGTAAACGGTCCTTGTGCTGATTGCTAATCCTGCTCTTCTCACAACCCCGCACCCCCGCAACCGCAGAAGGGATTCTTGTGATCCCATAGGTGCCGTTTCCCACCGACATCTTTGGCGCTCCAGGTAGGGGAGCGCAATTGTGAGAATATGGTCTAGTAGTTGGCCTAGCAGTTCTTCATCGCCATGGCTCCTAAGAAGAAGACGACCACGGTGATCGGTTTGTCCGGGACTAGACTGCCAGTACCGGTGCGGACCAGTAGCGGGCCAGTCACAGAGATAACCCGTGGCGTGGCCCGCAAACATCCACATCACCCTGGTAGTCCGGGCCTGGTGAGCGGCGTCGTTCATACGCCAGGCGACGGGCCACGCGTCGCGAGCTCCAGAGACGGAGTCGGGCGCCCCGCAGGCAGCACGGGGCCCTCCAGGGGCGTCGTCATGCCGCCAGACGGCGGCGCGGCGACCTCCAAGACACCAACACCGGCGCCCACGGCGCGCTCTTCTTAGGTCGTGCACGATGAGCAGCGCCGCCCTGCTGGTAACCCTGGGCACCGCCCTGGGAAGAGTCCCGTGCGCCCTTTACATGATGTGGAAGGCCAACATGCGTGCCGAGGTGCTGGCGGAGGTGGCGGACGGCTGCGGGGCCGTGATGGGGCTCCTTCTAACGCGGTTAGAAGTCGAAGCGCATCGCGGTCCACACAGCTTTCGCCGCCTCCCACACCAGCAGAAGCCCTAGCACGCGCACAGCTGCTCCTTGACTTTCCTCCCGCTGCGGAGAAGCTTGACAAATGGAGAGCCACCGTCCGAGGCTCATCGACATCGCTAACAACGATGAGTTGCGGCCGGCGGGACCCGTAGGCCGTTGCTCCGTCGAGCCACCGCACGCCAGTGGAGGTCGGGCCGGATGCGATGCAGCCACGGTGCACTCCCCTCCTCTATACCAGCCATCGCGGGTGTCGGTCCGTCGCGACGACGCTCGTGATGATATCTCCATAGCGTCATCCGACCCGCGAACCCATCGCGACCAATGCCAAGTTCTTCAGGAGCGAGCTCATGAAGACGCACGAACCACCATCGAGCGCCAGCATGATGCGCGCCACCATGCGGACAGGAGGGTAGGGCCCACTACGGACCACCCAGCACCGGGAGGCTACGGTGGCCTACCCTATGAGGTGGGCTGTCCGGCCTTCACCCGTGAGCTGTGGCAGTTCCAGTGGCCCTCCCACCGCACGTTCAAGCCCGACATTGGCGAGAAGTACAACGGCAAGACTCACACATCGGAGTTCCTCAACATCTACACCATCGCGATGCAAGCTGGTTGGGCCCGCTATGATAAGGTGCTTGCCAATTACTTCTCGTTGGCACTCAAGCCCAATGTTATGTCATGGTTGATGCACTTGCCGGCGGACTCCATTTCTTCTTGGGTGGATATGTGTCATGATTTTGTTGGCTCCTTTACTGGAGGCCACCAAGCTCATGGCCAGGCGAGCGACTTGCACATCATCCCCCAGAAAGAAGGAGAAAACTTGCGTAAGTACATCCAAAGGTTCAGTCGAGTGCAGTACAACATTCCCGACATTCATCCTGCCGCCATGATCAGTGCATTCCATCAGAATGTGCGCAATCACAAGATGTGTGAGGAGCTAGCGATGAACAAGGTCAACGATGTGGCCGAGCTTTATGTTCTGCCCGATCGGTGCGCTCGCGCTGAAGAGGGAAGGAAGTACCCCGGTGAAGACACCGGTGCAGAAACCGACTCCACGGATGATACCGCCACCCCGACGAAGAAGGGTCGGCGTCGTAACAGGAAGTGCAAGGTCAAGTCCGTGCTTGCCGTCGAGGGGTCCGACGATACCGGCGCCACCAAGAAACCCAAGGCGAGTGACCCTGGCAAGGAGGTTGCCGGCTGTGTCGCTTGCCGGGAATTGGCGGATGCCGATAAGCCAGGGGGCTCCGACAAGCAGTATTGCAAGATCCACTGCACCAAGGGCCATGACCTCCAGAACTGCCAGGAAGTGGAGCTGCTCGCTGAGAAGCAGAAAGCCGAGTATGAGCGGTGGGACAAGGAGAAGGGCCAAGAGGGTGCCGAGGGATCCGGCAAGAAGCATGGCGGCCAAGGAGGCCGCCACGGCAAAGATAATCAGCAGGAGCCGGAAGGCGATGATGATGACGAGGACGATGAGTCCGGCAACCACGAGTTCCAGAAAGCCACAGAAGCCATGTGCGTCGATGGTGGCGCCTCGCTGCATACATCCCACCGCCAGCTCAAGCAGTGGGCGCGTGAGATCACAACGGTGGAGCCATCGTTCGATGCACGGAAGCCTCTGAACTGGTCCATCACGCCTATCATCTTCGACACCAAGGACCATCCTAACCGCACTACTGCGGTCGAGTGCTTGCCGTTGTTGGTTTCACCAACAATTCACAACCTCAAGGTGATGAAGATGCTATTGATGGTGGGGCTGGTATGAACTTGATCTCGCCTGTTGTGAGCAAGAGGCTGCAGATCCCTGATGAAGACCTCGAGGAGACGGGCACGTTCCAAGGGGTCAACCCGGGGAGGAGCCAGCCGAAGGGAAAGGTCACGCTGCCCGTGACATTTGGAGGCGAGCTGAACTACAGGACGGACAGGATTGTCTTTGATGTAGCCGAGATCCCCTTGCCTTACAACGGGATCCTCGGCCGCCCGGCACTAGCCAAGTTCATGGCGGCTTCACATTACACCTACAACACGCTGAAGATGCCCGAGCCGATGAACATCATCACAGTCCCCTCTGACAAGAAAGACACGTTGATTTGCTCCAACCAACTCTACCGAGAAGCTGTTGCAGCAACTGCCGCCAAGGCACCCGCTCCTGCCGACGGAGTCCCGGGAGGGAAAAAGACCGGCGAGACCCCTCGCACCCACTCCGGCAAGCGCACCTCTTCAGGGTGTTGCGCTCCCGTTGAGGACGTGCCAGAGAGCTCCACCGGCAAGAGCAAGAAGTCCAGAGCTGCACCACCAGAGACCAAGAAGGTGCTCGTCAAGGAGGACGACACGGGGGGAGCTTTTACCATAAGCTCCACCCTCGACAACAAATAGGAAAGAAATCTCGTCACTTTCCTGTGGGCGAATGTCGATGTGGTTGCATGGCAAGCCTCCAACATCCCCAGCATTCCCAGGGAAGTGATTGAGCACCATCTTGCTATCTATCCTCATGCACGGCCCGTGAAGCAGAAGGTCGGGAAGCAAGCTCTAGATAGGCAGGAGTTCATCACGGACGAGATCAGAAAACTAGAGGCGGCAGGCTTGGTAAGGGGGGTGCTCCATCCGACATGGTTGGCCAACCTGGTACTGGTGCGCAAGGCAAACGGGAAGTGGAGACTGTGTATTGATTACACAGACATCAATAAAGCTTGTCCAAAGGATCCCTTCCCGTTACCGCGCATCGACCAGATTGTTGACTCCATGGCTGGGTGAGACCTGTTATCATTCCTCGACGCCTACTCAGGGTACCACCAGATCTTCATGACAAAAGAAGACGAGGAGAAGACAACGTTCATCACCCCATGTGGATGTATTGCTTTTTACGGATGCCTTTCGGGTTGAAGAGTGTTGGCTCAACCTTTGCAAGAGCAGTCCAAATTGGTTTTGAGCCCCAACTACATAGAAATATGGAAGCTTATATGGATGACATAGTGGTCAAAACCAGGACAAACCAACACTTGTGCAAGATCTGGAGGGAACATTTGCAAACCTGCGCAAGATCAACCTTAAGTTGAACCCTGATAAGTGTGTCTTTGGTGTCCCGTCCGGCAAGCTTCTCGGGTTCTTTGTGTCGCAGCGCGGGATTGAAACAAACCCAGATAAGATCAAGGCCATCGAATAGACTGAGGCACCTAAACGGATCAAAGACGTGCGTTCTCTCACTGGTTGCGTTGCCGCCATGAGCAGATTGATCTCCAAGTCCGCGGAGCGTGCCCTTCCCTTTTTCAAGATCTTGAAGAAGACGGGCCCAATGGAGTGGACCCCGGAGGCCGAGGCAGCGCTGCAGGATTTTAAGAAGTACCTCTCCTCTACCCCAGTGCTGGTTGTGCCTAGACCACAAGAACCATTGCTGCTGTACCTAGCACCAACGAATCAGGTGGTTAGCGCCACACTAGTGGCGTAGAGAGAGGTCGACAAAGAGGCAGCGGCAGCGGTAGAGTCAACGGATGGCGAGCCGGAACCCTCCTCGACAGGGCTCGGTCCCGGCAAGACTGAGTCCCCGGCAGAGGCTGATGCCAGTGCGACATGGCCCGTGCGACTGGGTGAAGTGGCGCAGAAGAAGAAAATGCTGCAGCACCCAGTTTACTTCGTCAGCTCCCTCTTGTAGGGGGCTAGGTCGAGGTACTCTGGTATGCAAAAATTGCTCTTCGGCCTCCTTATGGCCTCGAGGAAGTTGCATCATTACTTCCAAGTGCACGAGATCAACGTGGTCACCCGCCTCCAATTGCAGCGGATACTGCATAACCTTGATGCAACAGGGAGGATCGTGGAATGGGCCCTGGAGCTGTCGAGTTTTGGTTTAAAGTTCGAAAGCACCTCGATGATTCGGAGAAGAGTTTCGGCGGAGTTCATTGTAGAATGGACCTCGACGCCCGACGAAGAGGTACAGGAGACCACTCTCCCCAGCAAGGAAACGAGCCGCAACTGGATCATGTACTTTGATGGGGCCTTCTCGCTGCAAGGCGCTGGTGCTGGTGTGCTGCTTGTCGCACCCACCGGAGAGCACCTCAAGTATGTCGTCCAAATGCACTTTCCCCAGGAGATGTCAACTAACAACGTCACCGAGTACGAGGGCTTGCTTGCCAGTCTCAGGATCGCGGCGTACCTCGGAGTCAAAAAGCTCATCGTCAGGGGCGATTCGCAGCTCATCGTCTGGCAGATCAACAAAGATTATCAAACCCATTGATGGAAGCTTACGTGGATGAAGTGAGGAAACTAGAGGAGCGCTTTGACGGTATACGAGCGGAGCATGTCCCTTGGAAGGAAAATGACATTGTCGACTACCTGTCAAAGCACACTGCCCTCAAGCTACCTGTGGAACCAGGTACTTTTGTGCTTCGGTTAACTCAACCATCCATCGAACCATCAACCGGGCAGAACAAGCGGAGGAAGCTAGGCCCCGGCAAGTACTTCCCCACCGAGCTCCTCGGAGCCGCTGGCGAAGATGTTGCCGTGGATGTCGATCCTGCCGCGGGGCAACCGACTCCGGCAGGGCCTCAGGACATGGCCGTAGAGACGGCCTCTCCCGTGGCAGAAGAGATGCCTTTGGTCCTTGTCGTCAAGCCACGGGCTCCGGCGTGGGTGCAGCACACCGTCCGATTCCTCCAAAAAGGAGAGCTTCCTGAGGAGCAGGAAGAGGCAGAGAGAGTAGCCTGCCGGTCTGCTCTGTACCAATTCGTTGACAATGTCTTGTACAGAAAAAGACAGAATGGGGTGACATTGAAGTGCATCTCCCGGGAGGAAGGACTAGGGCTGTTGGCGGAGATACATGGAGGCATATGTGGCTCCCACATAGGGTCAAGGGCCCTTGCTGGCAAGGCTTTCCGTCAAGGTTTCTTTTGGCCCACTGCCCTCCAGGATGCAACAACACTAGTAACCAAGTTTGAAGCATGCTAGTTCCATTCAAAGAAGCTTCATCAACCAGCTCAAGCCCTTTAAACCATCCCTCTCTCCTGGCCCTTCTCGGTCTGGGGGTTCGACATATTGGGCCCTTTCCCTCATGCCGTTGGGGGTTTTGAGTACTTGTACGTTGCGATTGACAAGTTCACAAAGTGGCCAGAGGTGGAAGCGGTGAGGAAGGTGACAGCGCAGTCAGCCATCAAGTTCTTCAAGGGGCTAGTTTGCCGTTTCGGGGTACCCAACAGGATCATCACCGACAATGGCACACAGTTCACAAGCCACGTCTCCATGCAGTACATTGAGGATCTCGGCAGCAAGGTCTGTTTTGCTTCCTTGGCGCACCCATGAAGCAACGGCCAAGTAGAGAGAGCAAATGCTGAAGTTCTGCGAGGCTTAAGAACGAAGACTTTTGATAGGCTGCACAAGTGTGGAAGGCGCTGGATTGACGAGTTGCCGGAGGTTCTTTGGTCGATCAGAACGACGCCAAAATCGAGCCACCGGCCAGACACCCTTTGCCCTGGTCTACGGGGCCGAAGCAGTTCTTCCCACGGAACTCATATATGGGTCACCTCGAGTGCTTGCTTATGATGAGCTTGAGCAAGAGCGAATGCGGCAAGATGATGCAATGCTCCTTGAGGAAGATCGTCTCCGGGCGGCTGTGGGAGCAGCACGCTACCAGCAAGCCTTGCGCCGCTACCATAGCCGCAAGGTTCATGCATGAAGCTTTGAGGAAGGCGACCTTGTTCTTCAGCACGTTCAGTCGGCCAAGAATTCCAACAAGTTGACGCTAAAGTGGGAAGGCCCTTATCGGGTAACACGAGTCACCAGGCCCAGCGCAATCCGCCTCGAGACCGAAGATGCCATTCCAGTGAGCAACTCCTTGAACATCGAGCATCTTCGCAAGTTTTAACCATAAGGCGCGGCTGCCGGGCCTCCCGGCAAGCCACCTTTTGTACAAGCCTTGCCGACAAGGCATGTAACCCTTTGCACAAAGCTAGGCGCAGACCGTGATCATAAATAAACGAAGCACTGGCGCCCTAAGTTATAGCATGCATGCTAGATTGAGTCCCGCCCTCGGTTAGGGTTGATAGTTCTTAGCGGCGACTAACCCCTAGCATAGAGGTCGAGCTTGCACCATTTTGTTCCTATCTATACTCTTTGGTGTGCAGGGTACATGAATGTTTCCGCCAAGCCAAGTGGAAGGAAGAGAACAAGCCGGCGCTCCGGACCCGGAAAGCCAAGCTTGCCGAGGGCTAAAGACATGAGGGTCCACCCGTGGCAAGTCAGGGTTGCCAGGGGCTGCAGATTCCGATAAGTCTTCCTATTCCCTGTCGTGCATTTCCGTATAAAACTTGGGACGTACAGAACCTCATTTTGTTCCAAAGCTGTTGTGCTTCCCTCGTCCTGTCACCCAAAAGCTTCTTGGTTCGGAATATGGTTGTAGCCGCGGCGGCAAGGAAGCAAGCATAGAGCCCACCCCCACTGTGTCCCTGCCTCCGCCAAAGGCGTGAGTATGGACGAACGGAGTGGGGGAATGGCAAGGCCTGCTGTCGGGCAGTGGTGTTTATATTAAAAATAACAAGGATCTGTTCCTTGGTATGGGCTTTGCCCACACGCACACACAAGACCCGGAAAGCCCCCTCTTCCATTAATACGTTCCATACAGGTACAGTTGTACGGAATATAAACATGAACATGAAGATTACATGTTTTAGATCTAAATAAGGCTCGTGGGCTTACGAATTAAAAGAAGATAAGATGCCCGTAATCCCTTTCTTGTCCCTCTCCTCAGGAAATAAAACAAGAAGGCAAAAGGGCTGAAGGAGAACCTAAGCGAGGTACGAGAAGAAGAAGGCGCCAAGAGAACATGCCGGTGGTCGCCTGGGAGAGGGTTGGTGGTGGTGGTGCCGGAGGAAGAGCTGGAAGATGAGGCAGCGGTCCATCAATACGCTATGAAGGCGTCGGTGCCATTGTACTCCGACTTGACGGCCCGCCACCCACCTTCTTCGCCTTCTCTGGCCTCCCTATGCCAGGCGCCCAAGGAGGCGACCCCGAGAAGTTCAAGGAGCCGGCGACACGGATGATGGGGTCGCCGGTGTCACTCGGAGCGACGCCCGACACTTAGTCGGACCCGTCATCCTGCCGCCCGCTACCCTCGTCGTTGCTGCTGCTGTCCTCCTCGCCACTCTTACTCGAGGAGGAATCTTCATCGTCAGAGGAGCTCTCCACGCAGCACCTTATGCGGGTCCCGAAGTGCCCAAAGACCCTGACGGAGAGGAGGACGCTCTCCATTAATTTGAAATGGAGAGTGAGCCCCTCCGTCAGGCTGTGGATGCGGGCAAAAGTCTTCCACCCTCGGCGGACATACATGATGTGAGGGACGGGGAACTCGACGTCGGCCCATGTGCCACTGTTCCCACAATCCCTCATATGCAGCCGCAGTGCCTGCAGCGGGTCCAGCTCCATCTCCAGCGCAAATGGGGTGGGAGACAAAGACGACGGTGCGGCGGCTGGCGCAGCCAGAGGAAGAACTCGTAGGGGTTGTCCCCGACGTGGCCCTCCACTAGGGGAGGGGCCGCTGGCGGAGGCGAGGCCGATGCGCTGCCCCATCCTCCTCTTCTCCGGGCACCGCGACGGCCTCGACCACGCCCCCTCCCCTTCCTCTAGCGGCTGGCTCTGCTGCCATGAGCTCTTGGGGAGGAGCGATGCGTTGTCTAGCCGGGACCCTCACCGCCACTAATGAAGTGTCGCCACTCCCCATCGCGATGGCGGAAGGAAGGAGGGAGCAGGAATGGGGAGAAGCGGATGACAAAGGATTGAGAGGCGCCGTTCCTCCCGCTCCCCTATTTATAAAGGGGCGGGGGCGGGGCTTGGCCGCCCCTTTCAGCCAATCCGGCTCATTGGAGTGACAATGCGCAGGGCCATCGGCCGCCCTCCCCGCCCAATTGAAGGCACGTGGGGAACCGACCCACGCACGCGCGACTTCCTGTATCCCGCGCACCTGTCATTTGCTCTACGTCATGCATGCAGCAAACCTGGCGCAAGAGACGGGCGCAATGGGACGCGTGGAACAACGGTTCCCAAGTAAGGGCAGTAAATGAGCGGTGGCCCTGCGGTCTCGAGGGGACATGCAAGCCGCCCCTTTACTGTCCTCCGCAAGATGACGCCGGCGTGCTTCGGTCACGCACGTGCGTGCGACCCCCACGTCGCGCATTCAACGCGGGTTGTGGGGAAGCGCAGCAGATGAAATGTTACCGCGGTAAAAACCGCCCCGCCTGCCCGCGCACCATTTTGGGCCTGGCCCAACAACGCGTTGCGCCTATGTGTGGCCCAGGCCCGGGGGCTCCTGTCGCTATACTAAAGTAGGGGCACTCCTTTGTACCCCTTACTTGTGCGCGGGCAGTCAGAGCCACGGGCCGAAGCCACACTTAGTAGGGCAAAAGGGAGGAGGCGAAGCCGCAAGATTATCAGCGTAATGCCAAAGACCGACACCACAGAGAGCAGAAGGACGAAGCAGGTTTCCCCGGCAAGACCCTTGCCGGGGCGGCTCGCCCACACTAGTGGAGTGAGCCACCCTCGGACCCATAGTATCCAACACCACCTACCACGTTGGGCCAGGGCTCGGGAGCCACCTCCATGGTGGCATGCAGATCTTTGTGAAGACAAAGAATATTCAAGATCAGATGAGGATTGGAAGGCAACGATCCTCAACAAGATCCTTGTCGAGGAAACCCACAAGACCCCCGGCAAGATCCTTTCCGGGGACAATAGCACGCCATGGCAAGACCCTTGCCGGGCCACCCGGCAAGGCCCTTGCCGAGGGCGTCAGCGGGACCACTGCCAGGCCTGTGCCAATCAAGTCTCCACCGCCGTTCACATGCAGCTGCCAGCCCAACCAGCTGGGCAGGCACCTACGTGGCAACATGTAGCTTCCAGGCCAACTCGGCACACACCTGTGTGGCGGCATGCAGATCTTCGTGAAGGCTCCACCACCGCGCCACCTCAGCTGCTTGCCTGCCTACATGGCGCCGCCTGCATCGCTGGCCAAGGCGCATGTCGAAGCGAGGAGGAGCGGCGACGAACGGGATGGGCCTCGCTCCCGTCCCTGATAAAGCAAGAGGACACCTAAGCTATGGATTAAATGCGCATTGTCCTGTAATACGAGCGATGAGCTCATAGCACTGTAGGCCTTTCCACCTCCTGTGTGCCATGGTGGCAGCCCCTTTCGACTATAAAAGGGGGCCCATGGCGTACTGGAGAGGGATTCGGCTTTTTTGAACCACGCTATCTACGTAGCTAGTTCAAGAGCTTAAGAGCACTCAATACATCCACCAAAGTAGGACTAGGGTTTTACGCAACCTCGCGGCCCGAACCTGGGTAAATGATCCTTGTGCTGATTGCTAATCCTGCTCTTTTGACAACCCCGCGCCCCCCGCAACCGCAGAAGGGATTCTTGTGATCCCATAGGTGTCGTTTCCCACCGACAATAACGATCTTTTCTAGTAGCTTTATTTAATTTTCTAAAATCAATTATCATTCTGTCGCCAGCCACTATTCTTTGTGGAATAAGTTCAGTTTTATCATTAGGAACAACAGTAATAACTCCTTTCTTAGGGACACAATGAACAGGACTTTCCCATCTACTATCAGCTATGGGAGAGATTATACCTGCTTCCAAAACTTTTAGTATTTCAGTTCTGACCACTTCCTTCATCTTAGGAATCAATGGCCATTGGTGATCAACAACATCTTTAGCATCAGGTTCCATATTAATCTTGTGGTGACAGAGAGTGGGAATAATGCCCTTAAGATCATCAAGAGTATATCCAATAGCAGCGCGATGCTTCCTTAGAATTTTTAATAATATCTCTGCTTCTTGTTTTGGAAGGTTAGCACTAATATAACAAGATATATCTTTTTCTCATCAAGATAAGCAAACTCCAAAGTGTCAGTCAATTGAGTTATTTCAAACACAGGATCACCTTTAGGTGGAGGAGGACCTCTAGAGTTTCAATAGGCAAATTGTGTTTAAGGAGAGGTTGCTGTTCAAAGAATATTTTATCTATTTCATTTCTTTCATGCTAGTGCATATCATTTTCATGGTCTAGCAAATATTGTTCCAGTGGATAAGTGGGAGGTACAGCAATGGAAGGAAGACCAATTATTTCATCCTTACTCGGTTATTCTTTATCATGAGGTTGTTTACGAAATTTAGAGAAATTAAACTAATGACTCACATCACTGAAACTAACACTCACAGTTTCTTTCTCACAATCTATCTTAGCATTGACAATGTTCAAGAAGGGTCTACCAAAAATTATGGGACAAAACTCATCTTGTGGGGAACCAAGAAATAGACTATCAGTAGGATATTTTATTTTCCCACACAAGACTTCAACATCTCTAACAATCCCAAGTGGTGTGATGGTATTTCTATTAGCAGGTTTAATAGTGACATATATGTCTTCTATTTCAACCGGTGCTATATCAGTCATAATTTCTTCGTATAAAGTAAAAGGGATAGCAGTCACACTAGCACCTAAGTCACATAAACCATGATAGCAATAATCTTGTATTTTAACTGAGACGATGGGCATCACTACTAGGGAAAACCTTATACACATAATCTTATCAGTAGCACGGTTTAAAACAACTCGCTACTGCTACTTAGCAGTAGCGCATTGTAGAACACCGCGCTACTGATATCCAAGTAGCAGTAGTGCGTTAGGTGAAAAGTACGCTACTACTACAATTGTCATGGCGTTGCCTCCAGACTAGGTATAGTAGTAGCGCTATTTCCTTAAACACGCTATTGCTAATGTACTTAGTAGTAGCGTGTTACGCCAACACTCGCTGCTGCTAAGTATCATCCCCTCCTTGGAATTAAGTTTAGTCCCACCTCGCTTCGTGAATAGGGTGTTTACCACCTTAAATATGTTACTTCTCAAAACATCACAAGCACTTGGTCTTCATTGAACTCTGTGTGGGGGATTTGTGGGTGCAATATGAATCGTCACCGGTTCCTAAACTGGTGAGGATTCATATTGGCAATTTAGATTCTAAACAAAAAGATCACTAATGAGCAATGTTTTTTGATGTTTTCTTACATGCCTAGCCTTAGCAGTAGTGCATTGCCTGTAAAAGCTGCTACTACTATTGGGCTTAGCAGCAGCGCTTGTCTTCTGTCCCACGCTACTCCTAAGTCATCTTATCCCCCTGCCTACTTCCTCTCTCTCTCATCACTCTCACTCCTCACTCTCCTCGCGGCTCTCCTCTCCTAGCTGCAGCCACCCGCCAGCAACGAGGTAGCTCCTGCCTCGCCGCCATCACTCGCTGCCCTCCTCTCTCCCCCTCCTCTCGTCGCGTGCCCTCCTCTCACCTACCTCCCTCCTCCTACATCCCCCGGCCCTCCTCCTTCCCCCCTCCTTCCCGCCTCCTGCCTCCTTC
>NC_041385.1:334850498-334868561 GCF_002162155.2 Triticum dicoccoides | reverse complement strand
TCCTTCTCCCACTGACCTACTCCTCTCTCCTCCCTCTTCCCACTGCCCCTCACTCCTCCCTCCTCCTCACTCCTCCCACCTCTTTGTGTATAAAAATTAGGAATTAAAATTTTTAGTAATAGAACATATAAAATGTAGGTAGAATGGAGGTTTTTTGAATAGAATGGGTAGGTAGTATTTTTCTAATTTTGTAGGTTTTGAGTAGAACTAGGTTTTACAAATTTTTAGTAAATGTAGGTCTTTTGAATCAACATAATAATGTTTAGTTGATAGCTTATAGGGTTTCCGTAAGTCCTTAATTGAGGATAATAATGTTTTTGTTTATATTTTGTTTTTGCAGAAATCAAGGAGCCATGCATCATCCCCATCGCCGTCCTCGTTACCGACCCCCTCCGACCTCGAGGTGAGACAAGCAAAATCCCCTTGTCGATGATGATGTAGATGTTTTGATAGATGTAGTAGAGTAGTAGATGAGTAGCTATGACAATTTCCATGGAATAGAAAATTTTCAATGTAGGTCTTTCAAATATGATGGAGATTTAGACATGTGATATATAGTGTCGTGTACACCTAGTGCTTGCCCTATTGGCCCAAGTTTGCAGGGAACACCTCAGAGTGGCTTATGTTTTGCTGGAGTGTTGATTAATTTCCATTCCTGCAAATTTTAGGCGCTCGATATGTCCTTTTTAGCAAAGGTCATCCTGGATTTTTCCGTGAATTTTAGCATGTCTTTTGCTAGAATGTAGGAAATATCGAGTGCCTTAGATTTGCCGGAAAGAGCATTAAACGACATTGTGGGTTGACTTTAAGTCTGTTGGGACACCATACATGACAGTGAAAAAATAGTGAGGGAGTTTCCACCATATATGAGAGAAGAAGAATGTCGATTGTTGTCGTGGGGGTCGCTCTTCCTCATATTTCTCGTGATAGACCTTTTGGTAATGTACGGGAAGGAAGAGAAGAGCGACCATCACCGATGGTCGCAAATGTCAGAGATGAAGAATACCCACTGTTGTCATGGGGGGTCACTTCTCCTTCATTCCCATGTGCCAGACAATCTGGTGTAATGCATTTGGGGACAAAGGGAGAAGCGACCATAGCCTACGGCCGAATATATCAGAGAGGGAGTGCCCACCATATACACTACGTGATGTGAGTGTTTTTAAGGAAGACTCGACAGACCGAAAGTCAATCCATGATGAATATTCAGAAGTTTAATCTTTGGATTTTGAACACAGGAGATGTTTGATGACGATAGGATCTCAGAGTGTGATTACTACTACAATAACCGGAGTTTGTGCGACAGGTATTCTCACCTGCAAAATGATAGGTTTTTCACTGTGAAGCTGGATGAGACCTTTGATGTTTGTACGGTACAAAATGACAAGCATTTCATCGTAATTAATATCATCGCTTGTGCTTCTTTTGGTCAATGTTTAATTCCTGGATTTTTTTCAATTCGATTAGTACATCCAGTGCCATGCAAGACCATATGTATTACAGAAGCCCGGTTTCAAAGATTTTGAGAATACGGAGACGAGGAGGGCTCACTTAAGAACTAAACATGGTTATGTGTTTCTGGTTAAGCTATTCAATATGGACAATCACTCCCATTTTGGTTGCTCTAACTAGGAAGCTCTTTGCAAGGCATATGGATTTGACATATGCAAATAACATTTGATATTCGTCCCGAAGAAAATGATGATGATAATATTGAAATCTAGGTGGATGTGGATATGCCTGAAGTTTTGCCTAGATGTGAGTTTGTCAAACTAATTAGTTAAGTTAAGTAATTTATATTGTTAATTTAGAAATATTTGGTGTTCATCGATAGTATACATCTTTATTTATTATTTGTCAGCTTATTTCTTACCTTCCGAAAATACTCGGAAGGTTGTAGACAGGACATACTACAGCTATGACTCTACGCTTAATTGTGAGGAGAAAGGTTATCTTGTCTCATTCATAGATGATGTTGAGGCCTTTAAAACCAAACATTCTATCATCCCAAATTTTATTGGATACGTGCCACTAGTTCATAAATTGTATGATGGTAACTTCATTGCCAAAAACATGGTAAGATTTTGTTAATGATGTAACTTTATTGAATACATTCTTCTTAAGTATATAAACTACATTGCTAACTATATATGTTACAATTATGTTTTTCAGTAGAGACTCCCGAAGCAGGTTGTGCCTTACATGCTGTTTACCGAAGGTTATATGAATATGGTTAGCTTACGAACAACTCCTTCGAAGGCTTACTATACTACATACTCAATTTCTTCAAATGATGGAAGGCAAAAAATCAAAGAATGGAGCAAAGTGATGAATGCGCACACGCAACTAATTGGAGACAACCTGAATGTGCGCAAGGCACAAGTTGGAGATAGGTTTATCTCCATTCTCCATTATGGAGATGGACCGATTTATCACTTCTATGGTATTTACCTAGGAGAGAGGAGTAGGTCCTAGGTATTAAGAACAATTTGTTAGTGTTGATTATGACTATGATGATGATGAGAAGTTGTTATTATGTGCTACAATGTGTTAGAGTTGATGATGTATTATGATGATGAGTTGTTAGTGATATTATGATGATGATGATGATGATGATGATGATGAGTTATTATATCATTGGATGAAAGAACCGCGGATTAGTTTCAAGTGGATGAATCCAAAGTGACCAAGTCACCCTAATCCACGACTTGGTCACTTTGGATCCATCCAGTTGAAACTAATCCATGATTCTTTCACCCAATGATGTAATAACTCATTATGATGTAAAAACAATCTCTAAATTGCTACTTCATGAAAACTTGTATAATGCTGTATGAGTACGACATAAAACAAAAAAGAAATAGAATATGTAATAATAGTAGTAGCGCAGTTAGAGAGGTGCGCTGCTAGTAACTACTAGTAGCGCGTTCTACCCAAAGCACAATTGCTAAGTAGGTATATCAGTAGCGCGGGCAAACCCGTGCTACTGCTACCCTTTAGTTGTAGCACCATAGCAGTAGCTTGGTATCCCGTGCCACTGCTGGACCTAAAACCTGCGCTACTGCTAGGCTTTTCCCTAGTAGTGCATGCCAACAACAGGCTTGTTCTTATCTTCAGTATCGGGTTTGGCAATTGTAGGAGCTTCGTCAGAGAAATAAATAACATGACCATCAATATTATCGACCAAGAGATCTTTGACCATAGCAACACTAGGTTCTACTTTAATTTGATAAGATGGTTTAGGTGCTTTAATGTTACTTTTCTGAAACACTGTTTACACCTTAGAATGTTCCCTTATCCTAATAGGGAAAGGTGGTTTTCAATATAAGCGGTAGGCACAACTGGATCAACATTATAAATGATAGTTTCATATTTAACTATTATCGGTTCTTCGATTTCTTCTTTAATAGGGGAGTAATATTTAAACCACTTCTCATGGAGATCAACATGAGTAGCAAATGATTCAGAAAAGATGCTACTATCTCCGAGTCAAGTCCATATTTAGTGCTAAACTTGTGAAAAGCATCGGTATTCATAAAAGATTTAACACAATCAAGTTCAAGCTTAATACCTAACTCTTTACCTTCGTCAAGTTCCCAATCTTCTTAATTCTTTATAAAAGAACCCACCTGAATTCAATATTCTTATTCATAAAAAAAACCAACACAAGAAGTATCGAGCATGGATTGATCATTACGACAAAGCCGAGAATAAAAATTTCGAATGATAATTTATCTCTAGAGCTCATGATTGGGGCATGAATATAACATTGACTTAAGCCTCCCACAAGCTAAAGCGATACTTTCTCCTTCACGAGGCCAAAAATTATATATATAATTCTGATCACTATGAACTAGATGCATAGGATAAAACTTTTGGTGAAATTCCAATTTCAATGGATTCCAGTTCCATGATCCAATATCATCGCATAGCCTATACCATGTCAATGCTTTACCCCCAAAGTTAAAGGGAAAAACATCTTCTTAAATTTATCTCCAGGTAAACCAATAAGCTTAATCAATCCAGAAATTTCATCCACATGTACCAAATGCATACTGGGATGCCTCGTTCCGTCTTGTGCATAATGATTAGCTAGCAGTTGCTCTATCATACCCAAAGAAATTTCATAACTAATATTTTTAGTAGGTGCAGTAGGTTGAGGGGAAACTCCTTGTGCTTACGGTCGAGGTGAAGATACCCCGAACAAACCCCTCAAAGGATTAATTTACATAGTGACAAGTGACAATAAAATTCAGCACATAATATTTTTTCCTTACTGATTTCCACTTACCAAGAGCTCTTCACTCCCCGGCAATGGTGCCGGAAAATAGGCTTGATGACCCACAAGTATAGGGGATCAATCGTAGTCCTTTCTATAAGTACGAGTGCCGAACCCAACGAGGAGAAGAAGGAAATGACAAGTGGTTTTTAGCAAGGTAATTTCTCCAAGCACTAAAATTGTCAATAATAGGTAGTTTGATAGCATGATAATTTTTAAAAAGTAAAAATAGAAACAACAAGTGCAGCAAGGTATCCCAATCCCGTTGATGGAAAAGGACAGGCCGGAACGGTCTCAGATAATAAGTAAAGCATTCTTGAGAGCACACAGAAATTTCATCTAGTCACTTTCACCATGTTGGTTTGATTCGTGTTCGCTACTTTGATAATTTGAATTGTGAGTGGACCGGTGGTTGGGTGTTGTTCTTACTTGAACAAGCCTCCCACTTATGAATAACCCCGTCGCAACCATCGGCAACTACGAAAGAAGAATTAATATAACAATCTAACCATAGCATTAAACATATGGATCCAAATCAGCCCCTTATGGAATAGCGCATAAACTAGGGTTTAAGCTTCTGTCACTCTAGCAACCCATCATCTAATAACTACACCACAATGCATTCCCTTAGGCCCAAAGATGGTGCAGTGTCATGTAGTCGACGTTCACATAACACCACTAAGGGAATCACAACACACATATCATCAAAATATCAAACAAACACAAAATTCACATGATTACTTGCAACATGACTTTTCTCGTGGCCTCAAGAACAAAGGCAACTACTCACAAATAATATTCAAGATCCAGATTGGAGGGATGTTAAATGGCATAATGGATCTGAATATATAATCTTCCAACAAATAAACCATATAGCATCAACTACAATATGTAATCAACACTATTAGTCACCCACAGGTACCAATCTGAGGTTCTGATACAAAGAATGAGAGGGTTGTTGGTGATGACGATGGCTTTCGATGGCTTCAATTTCCCCCTCCTTGAGGGAAGTTCCCCTGGCGTAATCGCTTCGCCGGAGGGCAAAAGTGCTCCTGCCAAAGTTCTGCCTTGATACGGCGGCGCTCCATTCTGAAAGTCCTCTCCTTAATTTTTTTCTAGGTTAAAAGACCTTATATACCAGAAGAGGCGCCGACTACCCACCAAGGCGCTAGGGGAGTCTATGGCGCCCTGGTGCCTTGTGGCCACCTGCAACCCCCCACTGGTAGTTCTTTTCTCCAATATTTATTATATATTCCAAAATAATTCTCCGTAAAATTTCAACTCATTTGGAGATGTGCAGAATAGGTATCTCCGAAAAGCTTTTTCGGGTCCAGAATTCCAGTTGTCGGTGTTCTCCCTCTTTGTGTAAACCTTGCATATTATGAGAGAAAATGCATTAGAATTACTCCACAAAGTGTTATAATGCATAAAAACATTATAAATAACAGTAGGAAACCATGATGCAAAATGGACGTATCAGAGGCCGCTGATGACTGCGGGCTCGACACCATGACAGGGAACGGGGGCACTGAGCGGTGGACACCGGAGCCAGGCTAACTAGCGGTGGGGGGAAGGTGGCATCGGAGTGGTGCACGACGGGTCTCAGAGGGGTACGGGGACGGGGCTTATTTGATTCAATGCTGGCATCTCTCATTCTGTCGAATTTGTTGTGGCCTTGGGCTACTTTGCGAGAACTATTTGTGTTGCTTAAGCACTTGTGGATGATGTTGCAGTACATGTTATGATCGGTACTACCGATTCGGTATTAGATACTTGTGAGCGTGCTCGCGGGATTTTTTTGTGGGTGTGTACCGTGGGTGTTTGATGAATGGAGTGTGAGCCAAACTGATTCCTTCGATACAACCCCCACTAAACGTATAAAGGGAAATATAGACCATAAAAGATATAAACGAAAATATAGACCTTTGACAAATTGTACCCGTAACTATAATGCTAAAACAGTAACGGGCCGGCCCATTACGACACACTTTGTATTACAAGAATAGAAATAGATAATTAAAAAGGAGTAGGAGGGATCATATCTTGGGTCTACTTATTACTAAATAATGTTGCAAGCCATTATGACAAATCCAACTTTGTGATATGATAGTAGAGCTTGACTTCTTCGGGATAAAAAAGCCAGTATTTTTCTCATTATTATTTTTCGTTTTTACGTTTTCCTTCTATTTTCTTTACAAAAAAGATCGCACGTTTATGGCTTTGTTCAAACTTTGAAAAAATATTCATTTTCCAAAAGTTATTCAAAAAATACAAATATTCACATTTGAAAGTTGCACATAAATTTTAAAACAAACCGTAACTTTCAAAATTGCTCAGAATGTCAAAAAACATTTTGAAAAAAGGAGCGATCAAAATTTTGTACACAAATGCTTTCTTTAATTTTTCTAATATACTTTCAAACACACTAACAAATTTAGAATTTGAAAAAAATATAAAATAAAAATAAAAATTGGAAATCAATTTTTAGAAAATTCCCCAAACACTTTTGAATTCATGTAGAGAACATTTGTGGACTGAATTTTAAAAAAAATCTGAACATATTTTTAAAGCGTGTACATTTTTGAATTTGTGATTTTTCAAAACAGGAAGATTTTATGAATTTGCGAAGATATTTTGAAAACATCGATTTTTTAATCAAAGAACTGTTTTCATATTCGCGAGCGCTTGAGCTAGCCCCATGAAGAACGGCATAACGCTTTAAGTAAGATGACATGATGTAGACGAATAAACTCAAAAAATATGATGTAAACCCCATCTTTTTATCCTCGATGGTAACAATACAATACGTGCCTCACTATTCCGACTGTCGCTGGGCGATGACACCGCAAGATTGAACCCAAAACTAAGCACTTCACCCATTGCAAGAAAAACCGATGTAGTTGGCTAAATTAAACCAATAGTTCAAAGACAATTATAAAGATATCAAATAATGCATAAAAGAATTGAGAGAAGATTCAAATAATATTCATAAATAAGCTGATCATAAATCCACAATTTATCGGATCTCGACAAACACACCACAAAAGAAGATTACATTGGATAGATCTCCAAGAACATCGAGGACAACATGATACTGAGAATCAAAGAGAGATAAGAAGCCATCTAGCTACAAGCTATGGACCCATAGGTCTGTGGTCGACTACTCATGCTTCAACAAAAGGGAATAGAGTTGATGTAGAAGCCCTCCATGATCGAATCCCCCTCCGGCGGGATGTCAGAAAAGTCCCCAAGATTGGATCTCACGAGAACAAAAGGTAGCGGCCGTGGAGAAGTGTTTTCGTGGATGCTTCGGGTGGTTTGGGAATGTATGTGAATATATAGGGCCAAGAGTTAGGTCATAGGAATCCCGAGGAGGCGGCAAGGCAGGGGGCATGCCCTACCCCCTGGGCGCGCCCTCACCCCTTGTCGCCGCCTTGCGTCTCTTCTGACTTCATCTCCAAGTCTCCGGGGTGTCTTCTGGTCCAAGAAAAATCACCGCGAAGGTTTTAATCCGTTTGGACTCCATTTGGTATTCCTTTTCTGCGAAGCTCAGAAACAAGGAAAAAACAGAAACTGGCACTTGGCTCTAGGTTAGTCCCAAAAATAATATAAAATAGCATATTAATGCATATAAAACATCTGAAATAGATAATATAATAGCATGGAACAATAAAAAATTATAGATACGTTGTAGACGTATGAAGCATCCCCAAGCCTAATTCCTCCTCGTCCTCGAGTAGGTAAATGATAAAAACAGAATTTTTGATGTGTAATGATACCTAACATATTTATCCATATAATTTATTTATTTTGGCATGAATGTTCTGATCCATAAGATTCAAAACAAAAGTTTAATATTGACAAAAAAACAATAATACTTCAAGCATACTAGCAAGGCAATTATGTCTTGTCAAAATAACATAGCCAAACAAAGTTATTACTACAAAATCATATAGTCTGGCTATGCTCCATCTTCATCACACAAAATATTCATATCATGCACAACCCCGATGACAAGACAAACAATATTTTCATACTTTTTGTGTTCTCAAACCTTTTCAAGTTTCACGCAATACATGAGCGTGAGCCATGGACATAGCACTATAGGTGAAATAGAAAATGATGGTTGTGGAGAAGACAAAAAGAGGGAGATAGTCTGACATCAGCTAGGTGTATTAACTGGCTATGGAGATGCCCATCAGTAGATATCAATGTGAGTAAGTAAGAATTGCCATTCAACGGATTCACTAGAGCTATAAGTTTATGAAAGCTTAAAATAAAACTAAGTGGGTGTGCATCCAACTTGCTCGCTCATGAAGACCTAGGGCAATTTTGAGGAAGCTCATCATTGGAATATACAAGCCAAGTTCTATAATGAAATATTCACACTAGTATATGAAAGTGACAACATAAGAGACTCTTTATCATGAAGATCATGGTTCAACTTTCAAGCACAAGTGTGGAAAAAAGGATATTAACATTGCCCTTCTCTATTTTTACTTAGAACAAAATATGACTATATGAATGACTCCGACAGTGTACCAAGATGTACAATGACTCAAGAGTGACATGTATGAAAGAATTATGAATGGTGGCTTTGCCACAAATACGATGTCGACTACATGATCATGGAGAGCAATATGACAATGATAGAACATGTCATAATTAAATAGAACGATGAAAAGTTGCATGGCAATATATCTCAGAATTGCTATGGAAATGCCATAATGAGTAGGTATGGTGGCTGTTTTGAGGAAGGTATATGATGGGTGTATGATACCGGCGAAAATTGCGTGACGCTAGAGAGGCTAGCAATGGTGGAAGGGCGAGAGTGTGTATAATCCATGGACTCAACATTATAAATAAAGAACTCACATACTTATTGCAAAAGTCTATTATTCATTGAAACAAAGTACTACACGCATGCTTCTAGGGGAATAGATTGGTAGGAAAAGACCATCGCTCATACCCGACCGCCACTCATAAGGAAGACAATCAATAAATAAATCATGCTACGACTTCATCACATAATGGTTCACCATATGTGCATGCTACGGGAATCACAAACTTTAACACAAGTATTTCTCCAATTCACAATTACTCACTAGCATGACTCTAATATCACCATCTCTATATCTCAAAACAATCATAAGGTATCAAACTTCTCATAGTTTTTAATGCACTTTATATGGAAGTTTTTTATTGTACCCCTCTTGGATGCCTATCATATTAGGACTAAATTCATAAGCAAAGCTGATCTATTGATAGTACAGTGGGGTTTTCATGGCCCAAACTGCGAGTGTCGTGTTCTCCCCAGGGACTGGGTGACGACAACTATACTCGGCTAAAATTAGGTAACAGAATTTAGATGATGATTGCAAGGAAATATAGACCTAAAGTAACCAAAGTTGACGACAAAGAAAATAACAAAGTAGCAAGGAAGGTTCAAATTATCTTCAACAATATTTTTGGTATTTTCGTAATGCTTGAGAAATTAAGATACTAACACAAGCTATGATCAATGACAAGAGAAGTAAAAGGACATGAACATAACATACACATATATGTATATATCACAAGAACAATAACCTGGACACTAATCATCAGCAAGTACAGAATATAGATGACATATATAGCTAGTTCTCATACATTCTAAATGAGATTCACAGTGTGACAGCACAAACTCTCCCTGGTCAACAAAATAAGTAAGAACATCACATGTCTTTGGACTAAACAAATATCATCATCTCACAGCAATATTTCACAGGAATTAGGCTGGTCACAATGGGGAGGAACTTAGGAGTAACATCACACACTCCAATACAACTTTGCTTATGTGGTACATATTTGATGAAGAGAGAGGTGCTTGTGGTAACTAGCTAAGTTACCGGAACATCACACACTCCAAGAAACAATGAGTCTATAACCTAATAAATACATCGTTGCATGACACTACATAGATGTTCCTACCCACTATGAAGGTAGTAACATAGTCTACGGAAGTGTGTAAGTTACTAGCTTATGTTCTTGCCCATTGTGACCAGCCTTACACACACACATATTTATATAACACTCGTACTAGAGTTAACACATGGACTATAATCTGTAACAAATTAGATGAACACACATATACACAAATATGAATATGATACTGCAAGACACTGTTCTAATACTCTCAGATGAACAGAATAAGTACTACTAATCAAGCACAAATCTAAAACTGAACAAGTTTCAAGCACTACTCAAATCTGAACATTACAAGGCATTACACATCTTAGCTTACAGAAATTTAGAGAATATAGAGAGGGAAAAAGAAAGATACCCGCAGTTTATGGTTCAGATTAGGAGCAGCAGCATGAGGGGTTCAGAGGAGCAGCAGCATGAGCGCAAGAAGATCAGCAGCAGAGGTACAGAAAGAAGGAGCAGCAGCGAGGAAAGTGGGAGAGGGAGCAGCAACAATTTTAAGAGGAGGAGCAACGGAGGCGTGGCGAAAGAAGAGCAGAAGCAGGTTGAAGATAAAGGAGCAGCAGTAGGGAAGTTCGCTAGGGATCAGACTCCATGATCCCCTTGTCTGGTCCAGGGCGTGAGTAGCAAGGGGAAGCAGCAGGGAGAGGAGGCATGAGTAGCAAGGGGAAGCAGCAGGGAGAGGAGGCACGGTTGCACTGGTGGATGGAGGTTGCTGGCGCTGGGTGAAAGGAGATGGTCGTGGCTGGCGGCACCGATGGATGGTGTGGTACTAGTGGTACGTGGTGCTGCGGCGCGCGACGAGCTGGTGGATGGAGGCACCGATGGATGGATTTGGTGGTGTCTGGTGGGGGTGCTGTTGGCGCAGTGGCGCGCCACCACGCCGGCCTGGCCGCGGCGGTGGCCGATGGTGGAGAAGGAGGGGTGAGGGAGAGAGATGTGTAGATGCCAGGCCCGAAAGGGGATCGGGCTGCTGCTAGGGATTTTGTTCCTCTCCTCAGATCTGCGCTTTTGCACTTCGGCCCTTCTACTTCTCTTCCTACTTCACAAGTTGATTCTCCGCTTCTTTAGGCAGACCCTTGATACTTTAATATTCATCACACTCAAGTCCCTCTTCCTTCTCTTCTTTCATATGCTCATCTCAATAGTCACATAGACGAAATCTTGAAGTTTATAGTGCCTTTGCGCACTTTTCTGCAAAAGAAACAAGTGACAAGTAAATGATCCCTTTATAAGATTTTTATTCAAATATGCAACAGTTCACAGCAAGAATTGATGGTCAGATCACAACAAACCGCATATTTGAGTGCGAAAAGATGTATATGAAATGTGCTTATCAAAAGCAAATTATCATGTTGTTTAAAAGGACTCTCAAAGTAATATAAGTGAACCACGAGTGTCCAGTAATTTTTATAAAATAAAACCACCGTCGTGCTCTAAAAAGATTTTAGTGAAGCACTAGAGCAAAATTGCCTAGCTCAAAAGATATAAGTGAAGCACATAGAGTATTCTAATAAATAACGATTCATTTGTGTCCCTCTCAAAAGGTGTGTACAGAAAGGATGATTGTGGCAAACTAAAAATTAAAGACTCATATCATATAAGACGCTCCAAGTAAAACACATATCATGTGGTGAATAAAAATATAGCCTCAAGTAAAGTTATGGATAGACGAAGACAAAAGAAGGGATACCTTCCGGGGCATCCCCAAGATTAAGCTCTTGGTTGTCCTTGAATAGTACCTTAGACTGCCTTGGGCATCACCAAGCTTATGATCTTGCCACTCCTTAATCCATAGGCCATCAAATCCTTACCCAAAACTCGAAAACCTAAAGATACAAAACTCAACAGAAAATCTCATAAGCTCTGTTAGTATAACAAAATAAATCACCACTTTTGATACTGTTGTGAACTCATTCTTTATTTATATTGGTGTAATATCTACTGTATTCCAGCTTCTCCATGGTTCATACCCCCCTATACTACCAATATATTCATCAAAATAAGCAAACAACACATAGAAAACAGAATCCATCAAAAACATAACAGTCTGTAGCAATCTGAATACTTTGAATACTTGTGTAACTCCAAAGATTCTGGAAAATTATGAAAACTTGGGGAATTTGCATATAAAGCTAGTGAAACAACTTCAGATGAAAAGCATGCTTCTATGAATTATGAAAATTATTTTTCTGGGCGCAAAAGTTTCTGTTTTTCACCAAGATCAAATCAGCTATCACCGTAAGCCATGCCAACGGCCTTACTTGGTACAAACACGAATTGAAACACAAAAACACATCTAACCAGAGGCTAGATGAATTATTTATTGAAAAACAGCAAGGAAAAATATTGGGTTGTCTCCCAACAAGCATTGTTCTTTAAAGCCTTTTAGCTACGCATCGAAAATTGTAATGATGCCCACATGGAAGACAAGAATTTAAGCACAAAGATGGCATCATAGAACATGTGACAAACACATCTAAGTGTAACATGCTTCTTATGCATAGGCATTTTATAGTAAAAAAATCAAGACAAGCGATACCTAGCATATGCAAGGAAGAAGAAGGAAACAAAATCAATCTCAACATGAGGACAGGTAATTTAGTAACATGAAAGTTTCTACAACCATATTTCCTCTCTCATAATAATTACATGTGCGATCATATTTAAATTCAAGAATATAGCTATCACATAAAATATTCTCTACATGATCCACATGCGTGCAAAGTTGACACTGTTCCAAAATAGTGGGATTATCATAAAATAAAGGCATGACCTCTCCAAACCCACTTTTATCAAAAATTTCATGAGATTGATCATTCTCAATATATGTGGGATCTAAAATTGACACTCTGCCAAACCCACTTTCAATATTACTGCAAACATTATTATCGATTTTATATTCATCATGGGGCTTAAATAAATTTTCAAGATCATAAGAAGAATCACACCAATCATGATATTGCAACAAGTAGTGGACATAGCAAAACTAGCATCCCCAAGCTTAGGGTTTTGCATATCATCAAACACAACTGACATTAGTAGAATTTATAATAACATCATTGCAATCATGCTTTTCATCCAAGGCACTATCGTGAATCACTTTAAAATTTTCTTCATTCAACACTTCATCACACTTTTCAGATTCATGAATTTCAAGAAAAACCTCATAGAGATAATCTAGTGCACTCAATTCACTAGCATTTGGTTCATCAAAATTGGATCTCTTAAAAAGATTAGCAAGGGATGAGGATCCATAAACTTTTTGTTTTTGATTTTCAATAAACACCCAATTATAGCAAGTGAACAAGTAAACAAACCAAGTAAGACATAAATGACAAACAAAAAAAAGGCAAATAAAAAGGCAAATCTTTTCAAAAATCGTTTTAGAAGTGGGAGAGAGGAAAACGAGAGGCAAATGGAGAATAATGTAATGCAAGAGATGCGAGTTTTATGATCGGTACTTGATATGTCTTGACTTGGCGTAGATCTTCCACGCAACGGCGCAGAAAATTCTTGCTGCTACTTCTTGAGCTTGCGTTGTTTTTCCCCTTGAAGAGGAAAGGGTGATGCAGCAAAGTAGAGATAGGTATTTCCCTTAGTTTGAGAACCAAGGTATCAATCCAATAGGAGACAATGCACAAATCACCAATATCTACACAAACAATCAAACACTTGCACCCAACGCGATAAAGGGGTTGTCAATCCCTTCACGGTCCCTTGCAAAAGTGAGATCTAAAAGAGATAGATAAAACTAAACAAAAGATAAAGTAAATATTTTTGGGGGTTTTGGTTTATAGATCGAAAACTAAAATATTTCAAAATAGTAGATCAGAAACGAATAAGATGGAAAATAGACCCAGGGGCATAGGCTTCACTAGAGGCTTCTCTCAAAATAGCAAATAATACGGTGGGTGAACAAATTACTGTCAAGCAATTGATAGAAAATCGCAAAGTTATGATGATATATAAGGCAATGATTATGAAATATAGGCATCACATCCGTGTCAAGTAGATCGACTCCTGCCTGCATCTACTACTATTACTCCACACATCGACCGACTCCTGCTTCCATCTAGAGTACTAAGTTCATGAAGAACAGAGTAACGCTTTAAGTAAGATGACATGATGTAGAGGAATAAACTCAAGCAATATGATATAAACCCCGTCTTTTTCCTAGATGGCAACAATGCAATAGGTGCCTCGCTACCCCTACTGTCACTCGGTGAGGACACCATAAGATTGCACTCCAAATTTTTTTGTGGTTTTTGTTTTCAACAAGAGCCTTGCTTGGTTTAAAGAAGGTCATCTAAACCCTTCTTAAAAACCTCTCATCTGAGTTTCCCTCTCAAAAATCTTTTCTTGGATTTAGTTTCTCCTAAAAAGAAAACCTTTTTGGTTTTGGGCTTTTCTTTGGTTTGGATCCATTCTTGATTTTACCATGCCTCCTACGGTAAAAAATTTCCCAAAAACCCTCCTTCCACTTTGGATCAACCCAAACACTCTGTCCCAACTAATAAAATCCATTTTTGGATTTTATCTCATTTATTTCTTTTCCCAAAACAATTCTGTCTTCTATTTTGAGCCTAGGTTATTTGCAAGGCAAGTACCTTAATGCATTTGAATTTTGACCTCAACTCAACTCCCCTGGATAGTCCTTAGCACCCACAACCTAGAACCATCAAGATCTACTCTTCTTCTTTTCAAAATTTTCAAATTTCACCCTCTGCAAGTTTGGACCAGATTTGCCAAATTTGGTGAAATTCATATCTCCACTCCTCCAAAAATTCCACCAAAATTCAGGCAACCCCCAGTTGCAATGAGAGACCCCTCCACCAAAAACCAGCTCAAGGAAAAATCCCCACATGCCAAAATCATTCTGTCGAACACCTGGCCTGCACTGTTTCTTTGCACTTTCAGAGAGATTCAGAAGACCAGAGAGATTCAGTGTCGTTTTCTTCGTCAGAGTTCAGTCACGCGTCGACAGTGCGCCAGGTGCGTTGCGCACAGCCCCGCCTCCCTGTCCAGAGCGCCACACGCGCACTTGGCCGGTTCTTGGCGTCAGCAGCACCCTGGCCCGCCTGCGCCGGCGTCTTCCGCGGTGGCAGAGCCACCTGTGGCGGCCGAACGGAGCCTGCTTCGGCCCGTTACGCCGTTCTGCGCCGCCCTTTGCTCCCTAGCCCTCCGCGTGGCTCATGCATGCCAGCGCACCCCGCATCACCGTCGCCGTGGCCCGGCAAGCACAGGGTGCACCCTCTGCTGCCGACGGGCCCGCGCCACCCCGTTCTGCTGAAACCAGCCAGCACGCCCGATCCAACCTAGGTTAGATGCTAAACGGAGCCCGTGGACCTCCACGTCGATGATCAACCGCCTAAACCTCCCCGACAAATCGCTGCGCCGCCGTAACCATCGTCGGAGAACTCCGTTCATGGCCACCGCCTCGGATCGCCTATGAAAAGGAGCCCCAAGCTTGCTCTCGTGCATGCACCACCACTGCACCTCACCAACACCACGCCAAGCCTCTAGGAGGACCTCGAGGAGGTCTCCTCCCCCGACTCCGGCCGCCCCATTCCGCCTCGGCCTCCACCTCGATTAACTCCGGTGAGGCCATCCCCGGCACCCAAACCTCGTCTGCAATCCCCTCAAGCTACCAGAGGTCTAACCCCCTCCTCAATTTTTCCTCCGCAGCACTCTCCGACGAGGCCCACGACCACCCAAACCACCGTCCGCCAGAGCAAGGGCCACCGTCGACGTGGTGCTCGCCGGCGACCTCTACCACCACCCACCGACGCGGAAAGGTGCACTGAACACGGAGGTAACCCCCGATCTCCCTGCCTCGCCATGGATCGCCGCCGGCGACCACCGCGGCTCTCGGGCACTGTCGAGCGCTGCCGCCTCTTTTGAATATTCAAACCTGACGGGTGGGACCCGCCCGTCAGCCTCTCTGTTGTTTTTTTAAAACCGTTTTCTGAAACCGTATCCTGGCAAAATACGCTTTCCAAACTGAATCGTTTCCGGGACTTTTCTGCTTAGGCCCCTGAGAGTTTTCTGTTTCACTACAGATGGGTCCTTAGATCAAAACCCTTATATCTTTTAAACAGAATAGTATTTTTGTTTGATTCTTTTTCTGTTCTCTTTAAAATTTTGTCTAGTTTTTTATCAGATTTATTTGAAAATTATTTGGATTACTTTTTGTGCACCTCGCGGTATTTACGTTACGTGCGTATTTTCTTATACCGTAGATACCGGAGGAGGTGACGGAGCCGCGAACTTCACCCAGTTAGACTCCGACTACTCCGAACCAGGCAAGCATGTTTGAACTCTTGATATGATGAGTGTTTTTTGCATGTTTGCATTTAGGAGTTTCATGCCATGTGTATGAACATCTCTTTGAATGTTATACTTCATGCACAAAAGTGGAAAGTAAGTTTCGGAAAGCCAGATGTTGTTGGATACATATTGGCATAGCCATGTGATGGCATGAGGATGGGTAAGATGGCAGTGTTGTGGCATGCCAGTCTTATGCCAGTCTATTTGACTTCACTATCATCGTGAATCAAATCACATTCCCATTCATTTCCTTCCTGTACTGCCACTTGTTTTCCGCAAGGAATATGGCTTAGTAAGTTGCAAACCGTTTTCCTGGTATACACCAAGTAGAGAGGCCGGGATGAGGGTTCCATGGCCCTGGATTAAAGCCCGTCATCCGGTCAGGGGGCATGGGTGTTTCTGGTTGGGACCGAGAGGGGGGCATGTAACACCCACGATGCGGCTATATCTCCCACGTGTCGAAGCACGACTTAGAGGCATAACCGCATTGTGGTTTTGTCGCAAGAAGGGTCATCTTCACACAATCCCATGTAATGAACAAGAATGGGATAAAGAGTTCGCTTACAATCGCCACTTCACACAATGAACATATAATAAATCATACATCATTCAGAGTACACACATATAGTCTGACTACAGACGAAGCCAAAAGAAAAGAAGATAACCCAACTGCTAGATCCCTGATCGTCCCAACTGGGCTCCACTACTGATCAACATGAAACGAAACATAGCAACGACCAAGGTCTTCGTTGAGCTCCCATCTAAGCTCGGTTGCATCACCTGCACTAGTATCATCGGGACCTGCAATTGTTGGTAGTATCTGGTGAGTCACGAGGACTCAGCAATCTCAAAACCCGCGAGATCAAGACTATTTAAGCTTATGGGTAGGAAGGGGTAAAGTGGTGAGGTTGCAGCAGCGACTAAGCATATATGGTGGCTGACATACGCAAATAAGAGCGAGAAGAGAGCAAACGGAACGGTAGTGAAGCTAGCAATGATCAAGAAGTGATCCTGAACTCCTACTTACGTCAAACATAACCCAGAAACCGTGTTCACTTCCCGGACTCCGCCGAAAAGAGACCATCACGGCTACACATGCGGTTGATGCGTTTTAATTCGTATCTGATGTCAAGTTATCTACAACCGGACATTAACAAATTCCCATATGCCTATAACCGCAGGCACGGCTTTCGAAAGATTATACCCTGCAGGAGTGTCCCAACTTAGCCCATCACAAGCTCTCGCGATCAACGAAGGAATAGACCTTCTCCCAGGAAGACCCGATCAGACTCGGAATCCCGGTTTACAAGACATTTCGACAATGGTAAAACAAGACCAGCAAAGCCGCCCGGATGTGCCGACAAATCCCGATAGGAGCGGCACATATCTCGTTCTCAGGGCACACCGGATTGTCCAAACTTCCGGTAGGCCAGCCCAGAGTTGCCCCTGGTGGCCACCGACGGTTGACAGGTTGGACCAACACTCACGAC
>NC_041385.1:334838028-334850012 GCF_002162155.2 Triticum dicoccoides | reverse complement strand
ATAAAGATGACCCTTGAGTCTGCAAAACCCAAGGGAAAAAGGCTTAGGTAGGCAAATGGTAAAACCAAGGTTGGGCCTTGCTGGAGGAGTTTTATTCAAAGCAAACTGTCAAGGGGGTCCCATAAATCACCCAACCGCGTAAGGAACGCAAAATCCAGGAACATAACACCGGTATGACGGAAACTAGGGCGGCAAGAGTGGAAAAAAACACCAGGCATAAGGCCGAGTCTTCCACCCTTTACCAAGTATATAGATGCATTAATTAAATAAGAGATATTGTGATATCCCAACATAATCATGTCCATCAGGAAGCAATCTTCAACTTCACCTGCAACTAACAATGCTATAAGAGGGGCTGAGCAAAGCGGTAACATAGCCAAGCAATGGTTTGCTAGGAAGGGTGAAAAGGTTAGAGGCTGACATGGCAATATGGGAGGCATGGTAAACAAGTGATAGGTAGCACAGCATAGCGATAGAACGAAGCAACTAGCAAGCAAAGATAGAAGTGATATCGAGGGTAATGGTCATCTTGCCTGAAATCCCGCAAGGAAGAAGTACGAGTCCATGAAGAAGACAAACGGACGTAGTCGAACAAATCCTCACAACTCCGGAAGAAAACCTAAGCTAACGAGAGAAGCAACCCGGGAAGAAACAAACAACATAGTAAACAACCACCATAGACACATGGCATGATGCACAACCAAGTATGATGCATGTCCGGTTTAATGAGGCATGGCATGGCAAAGTGCAACAAACAACACTACAAATTAAGTGGAGCTCAATATGAAACAAGTTGCATATTAACGGAATGCCACATCAATTATTTAGTTCTCACTCGTTATGTACCCAACAATATTAAACGTTGTTAAACATGGCAAGGGGTGAAGCATATGAAAAACTACCTATCTAGGCAAATTTAAATGAGGCCGGAACAACAAACAACAAGTCCGGAAAAACCTCATGAGCATATATTAGATTTGGTACTGTTCTGCCATAAACACAATTTTAGAGTTGTTAAACATGCAAAGCAAGTACACCAAGTTAAACTAGGCATTTTTCTACTCCATTTACATATATAATTTATTTAAAACCTAGCTACGGTTTAATAGTTGAATTAAAGCATTTTAACATGGCATTTGAGCAAATTTAATCAAACAACATTTTAAACATTTTTAACATGGAGGAAAGTGGCAAAATATTAATCTACACAAAATTCTAAGCATTTTACGTATATAAAGTATTTGCATGTGATGCACGGTTAATTAAACATGAGCATTTTAAAATGATGGCAATTTTCTGAAAATATGCATGATAAAGAATAAATGCTAAAACGCATGGAAGAGGGAAAAATACATGCACGGGCCGAATTGCAGCACGCCGCAGCAGCCCAGGAGTGGGGGAAAAATAAATAAAAGAGGGGCAAAACAATTCGGGGCACCCTGGGATTCGATCCGAGGACCTCCTGCATGTGTGCGTGCGGGCTGACCAGCTGAGCTAGTGGTGTGCTTGTGCAATGAAATGGGTTCGGCTCATTAAGAGATTGCCCAGGGCCGAGCCTCTCTGTATAGGCGGAGAAGACGACGGCTGCGAGGACGGAGCCGATGAGGTCAGCCGTGGTGATGACGGGGCTTGGGAGGCCACGGCGGGTGTGCGGGATAGGCTAAGGAGCACATGTGCTTGGGGTTTCTAGGTGCAGGGGCGTGTGCGTGTGCGGGGTACGAGCTCATGCTCACCTCGGGCGTGCGGCATGGCGATGATCAGGCGAGGCATGTGGGTGATCAAACATCGAGAGGAAGGAACGGAGAGGAAGGGGCGTTACCCAGCTCACCATATGATACGACGAGGTCGACGGATACACGCCGGAGACGACGGGAGGGAGCTCTGAACCTTGTCGAAATTCTGACCATGAAGGAAGTGGAAGCAGAGGAGGGAGACGACGTGGCCGATGGCGTGAAGGCGAGATGGTGTTCGACCCGTGACATAGAGGAAGCAGGGGAAGAAGACCGCGACGGGGCGCTGGACTTGGCGATCTGGCTCGTGGAGGTCGCTCCAGAGGAAGAAGAAGGCCACCACGACGTGGACGACACCGGGCTCGAGCTCGGCTTGGCTCGACCGGCCATGGCGACAGCGACGGCAGGGAGGCACGTTGGGGAGGCTCCCGCCCAACTAACTGGGGGGATCGGTCGAGGAGGGTGACAGGGTGCAGGAAGACATGACGAAGACGAGCTTGAGGCCCTCCGGCCGCGAGAACGACGACGGGCATCGACGGTTTATTTCTCTGCTCTCGGTGGTGCTCTCTGATCTTGAGGAAGAAGGGAAAACAAAGGGGAGGAAGAGAGATGGCGGCACGAGGAGGGAAGGAGGAGGTAGGAGGGAACCCTAGGGGTCGCTGCGGGGCTTTATAGGGGCGCAGGCAGGCGCTAGCCTCGACGTCCGTGAGCTCACGACGCGACGGCGCGAGCGCTCTGTGTGTGGAGCGAGGGAGAATGAGGGGAAACGGAGCAGGTGGCCGTTTGGGCATTGGGCTGGGCCGGCTGGGGAGAGAATCATGTGGGCTGCGGGGTCTGCTGCTGGGCTGCTCTTCCTTTCTCTCCTCATCTCTTTTCCTTAGTTCTCCAGGCAGAATAACAAGAGCAGAAATGCACAGGGAGATCAGGAAGAACGTAGGCTGGGACGGAAATATTTATAAGACCCTGGATTTATGCACAATTTGAATAAAATGGTCTGGACATTTTAGAGATAGAAAAATAATTCAAGTTTGAATTTAGTTCAAACTTGAGTCATTTTTGAACCCAACCAAAACATCTTCCAATGAGCTGAAAATTGTCAGAGAGGGTGTAGGCATGGTTTAAGATTAATAGGGAATGAATGAACATTTATGGAGAAGGGGAAAAGGTCACTTGCCAAAATGAAGGAATGAAGAAGGAAGGAGGAGGTGATGATGCATGATCATACGTGGAGCATGCAACAATGTAACATGCATGAATATGATAATGCACATGATGATTATGAGAATGCCAAAAATGACAAGAGGCACAAATGCAACATGACAAATATGGGCATGGCAATGCAATATAACCAAATGATGAACATGATGCAAGAAGCGAAATAAAAGAGCAAGCACAAAAGAAACACACGGTGATCACGAAAAATATGGAAGTCTTCTGAAGCGTTGGTCTTGGGGCATTACAGGGCACCCCTTAGAGCACGCGTATAGAAATTTGATCCCATGCTATTCGAGGTTGTGACCTCCCCGTCTCAAAGTTTTCTTGGACGTTGTCTAGGGTGATTCCTGGCATCGTGAGGTGAAATGGGTGTGTACTGGTTAAATGAGTTTCTACCGAAATACCATAAACGGAACTAGTCCTTCGTGACTACGGAAATCCGTTGGCTGTGGTCAGTTATGTAACGCCCCGGATACAACTTTCCATATTCGTAACTCCGACTCTTGCCTTTTCCGGAGATGCTATATGATATTTCCTTCGTGGTTGGGTTTTTGTCTATTGTTTTGCATTTTGTTCTTGTTATGCATCTCGTCTCATGGCATCATGTGCATTGCATCGGCATCGTTTTCATAAAACTTGCATCCGTTCGGGTTCCGCCGGTTCTCTCCGTTGTCCGTTCGGAGTTCAGACCACACTCACACGCGCCCGCGGCACCTCCGAAATATTATTTTATAAGCGGCATAAAAATGTTCTCGGAATGGGTTGCAACTTGTCGTGTGGTCTTATTATAGTGTAGACAGGCCGCCTGCCAAGTTTCATCGCATTCGGAGTCCATTTGATAGCCCAACCGTTAAATAAATAACTGCGATATAGTCGGTATATTCGTCGGACGTTTTGGTCTCCGAAACTGCCGCCGGGCTGCATTTCTCCTCTCTCTCCTATCAGCCCAAGCCTCTCTAAACACAGCCCACCAACCTCTCCCGGGCCTGTCTAACCTCCCCCTCGACCGGATCCGTCGGATCGCGATCGGAGGGCTTCGAAAGCCCCCAATTCCCCCTAACCTAGCCCCTCCTACCTATAAATGGACACCCCCACGTCCATTTTGGGCAACCCTAGCCCCCTAGACCCTCCACCTACCTCCAGCCGCAGCCAACCTCCCACCTCGGCCTCGTTTTCCACGCTGGCCACCTCCTCCCTGCCACTTAGCCTCCTCCCATTGGCCAGCCGCCGTTGTGCAGCCTCCCTCGCCCAACCGGAAGGTGCCACGTTGCTCCAGCCCCGCTCCCCGCCGCCATAGTCCGTGGAACCCAGGCGCGGCCCGCCCCGGGCCCGATCTGGGCCGCACCAGGGCCCGCGCGCGCCGCCGCTCGCCCGTCCCTGCGCCCCGCCGCCCGCTCGCCCCTTTGCTCCAGCGCCTCCCCGTCGCCTCGCAGAACCTCCCCGGAGCGCCGCCTCCCGCCGTCCGCGACCCCGTCGCCGGAGCGCCCGTGCCGCCCTGCCAGGTCGCCGCCTCCCTCTCTCTCCCGTATCTCCCTCTCACTCTTCTCTCTCTCAGATCTCTCTCTCTCCCCTTGCAGGAACCCTGCCGCCGCCGCCAGGAACCTCGTCGCCGGCCTCCTCGTCCTCAAGTCTCGCCGGATCCGGGGTCCCCAGGCCCGGATCTCCCCGTTCCCGCCGGAACCGCCCCGCGCCACCCCGTCCTTGCCTGCTCGCCGCCGGTGCCATCTGCCGCCGCCACCCTGCCTCGTCCCTGCTCAGGAACGGGCAGCACGACGCCTCGCCCGCTCGCATCAACCGCGTGTGTGCGTGGGCCTCGCTTCCGGCCCAGTAGCACCGCGGCCCAGCCCTCCTCCCTGGCCTGCCTCAAGCCTCCCCGAGCCGGCCCAAGAGCCCATGGGTGAGAAGCCCCCAACTCTGTTCAGATTCGGCCCACATAGTGTTTTTTTTTCTGTTCTGTGATTTTCCTATTTTCCAAGGAATTACATATTTGCAGAAAAGTCCCTAGAGTTCATGCATTTAATAACTCATCAACCGTGCATCGGATTAAAACAAATTATATATGTAAAATGCTTAGAAAATTGTGTAGATTAATAATATGCCATTTTCATCTATGTTAAAAATGTTTAACTTGCTGTTTATTTAAATTTGTTAATATGCCATGCTAAAATGCTTTATTTCATAACTAAATAACCGTAGCTCCATTTTAAATAAACTTTATATGTAAATGGGGTGGAAAAATGCCTAGTTTAACATGGTCCACTTTATTTTCCTGTTTAACAACAATAAAATTGTGTTTAGGGCAGAACAGTACCGAATCCATAATTTGCATATGAGGTTTTTCCAGAATTGTTGTTTGTTGTTCCGGCCTCATTTAAACTTGCCTAAATAGTTAGTTTACTTTTGTTTCACCCCCTTGCCATGCTAATAACATTTAATATTGTTGGGTACATAACCGAGATCAAACTAAATAATTGCATGTGGTGTTTTGTCAATATGCAACTCGTTGCATATTGAGCTCCACTTAATTTGTAGTATTGTGTGTTGCAGTTTGCCATGCTATGCCTCATTAAACCGGACATGCATCATACTTGATTGTGCATCATGCCACGATTATGCTTGTGCATTTACCATGTTGTTTGTTTCTTTCCGGTGTTGCTTCTTAGTTCCGGTAACGTTGCGATTGTGAGGATTCGTTCGACTACGTCCGTTCGTCTTCTTCATGGACTCGTTCTTCTTCCTTGCGGGATTTCAGGCAAGATGACCACTACCCTAGATCTCACTACTATCATTGCTATGCCAGTTGCTTCGTTCTATCGCTATGTTGTGCTACCTATTACCTGTTTATCAAGCCATCCCAAATTGCCATGAGCCTCTAACCTTTGACACCTTTCCTATGCAAACCATTGTTTGGCTATGTTACCGCTTTGCTCAGCCCTCTTATAGCCTTGCTAGTTGCAGGTGAAGTTGAAGATTGCTCCATGGTGGACAGGATTTTGGTTGGGATATCACAATATCTCTTATATTATTAATGCATCTATATACTTGGTAAAGGGTGGAAGGCTCGGCCTTATGCCTAGTGTTTTGTTCCACTCTTGCCGCCCTAGTTTTCGTCATACCGGTGTTATGTTCCCGGATTTTGCGTTCCTTACGCGGTCGGGTGATTTATGGGACCCCCTTGACAGTTCGCTTTGAATAAAACTCCTCCAGCAAGGCCTAACCTTGGTTTTACCATTTGCCTCACCACCACCTATATTTCCCTTGGGAGTAATTAACCCAAGGGTCATCTTTATTACAGCCCCCCCAGGCCAGTGCTTGTCTAAGTGTTGGTCTGAACCAGAGCCACTTGCAGCGCCACCTCGGGAAAACTCGAGGGTTGGTTTTAGTTGTACGTAGTGTTCGTCCGGTGTTCCCCTGAGAACGAGATATGTGCAGCTCCTATCAGGATGTCGGTGCATCGGGCGGTCTTGCTGGTCTTGTTTTACCATTGTCGAAATGTCTTGTAAACTGGGATTCCGAGTCTGATAGGGTCTTCCTGGGAGAAGGTCTATTCCTTCGTTGATCGCGAGAGCTTGTCATGGGCTAAGTTGGGACACCCCTGCAGGGTATAAACTTTCGAAAGCCGTGCCTGCGGTTATAGGCAGATGGGAATTTGTTAATGTACGGTTGTAGATAACTTGACACCAGATCCGAATTAAAACGCATCAACCGTGTGTGTAGCCGTGATGGTCTCTTTTCGGTGGAGTCCGGGAAGTGAACAAGGTCTTTGGGTTATGTTTGACGTAAGTAGGAGTTCAGGATCACTTCTTGATCATTGCTAGTTGACGACCATTCCGCTTGCTCTCTTCTCGCTCTTATCCGCGTATGCTAGCCACCATATATGCTTAGTTGCTGCCGCATCCTCACCACTTTAACCCTTCCTTTCCTATTACGCTTTGCTAGTCTTGATACCCATGGTAATGGGATTGCTGAGTCCTCGTGGCTCACAGATTACTACAACAATAGTTGCAGGTACAGGTTTATGTGATGGCCTTGACGCGAGAGCGATGCTTGCATGTCTTGATTTCTTCTTCTACTTCTTCTTCGATCAGGGATAGGTTCCAGGTCGGCAGCCTGGGCTAGCAGGGTGGATGTCATTTGAGTTTCTGTTTGTGTTTCATCCGTAGTCGGATGATGCTCTGATGTATTGTGATGTTGTATTTATGTGGCATTGTATGCCTTATGTATGTATCCCCTTCTATTATGTAATGTTGATGTAATGATATCCACCTTGCAAAAGTGTTTCAATATGCGGGTCTATCCATGGTGGGACCTTCGAGTTCCTTTTGGATAGGGTCGCATATTGGGCGTGACAAGTTGGTAATCAGAGCCTCGACCGACCATAGGAGCCCCCTTGATTGTTGGCCGTTGTTGAGTCTAGAAGAAAACAATTTTGAGTCATAGGATTATATATATCAGAGAGTAGGATTCTTTTTACTTCTCAGCCCCCTTCGTCGCTCTGGTGAGGTCTCTTGACGTAGATGTTTTGACTTTCCTCTTCTCAAATTTCACTAAAAAAAATTAGGATCACGCGGGTATCTTGGAATCGTTCCGATGGTTTTGTGACGAGAACATTGTTCTTGGTGCCTCCTGTCTATTTATGTGGCTTTGACCCGGGGAGTCGAGCTCTGAGGTGTTGTCGTCACAATTTTATTGTTGCAGTTCTGGAATACCTGAGTTTTGCCGACATCGAAAATCTCTTTTATGCAGTTGTTGGTGAGATAACCTCGATGTCACCTAGTACTAGGGAGTTCGGGAGTATTGCCATAACTCGTATAACGGATGCTTTTCGAAGGTTGAGGTACACGATTTCCGAAGGTTTCTTGGTTATGTGTTGACGGATGGATACAGCTGGATGTAGGGATTGTTAGTTTGGGTGACATATATTGCTTCCCCTGTATCCCCAACACTAGATTGCATAACCAGAAAGTTTCGGGAGTTTATAGGTGGGAATTCAAGTAGCTCCTAGAATATATTTTCGACAGATGCATGATATGGGATTGGGTAAATCTCTATCATATGTATTTGTTCCGGCTTATTTCTGCAAGCCAATCCTTTGTTTTGTTTTATTTGTGGTATTCGAGTTGCTTCGAGTCAAATGTTGAATCCATACCTTTCCTAAATGGTGTTCTCATATTTCTATGGGAGTGCTAATCCTTTTGATCATCGAGATTGTCATGTTAATTCTTTTCCAAACGGTGTGCTTCTCTTCAAGTGGATCCGATCATTTTCAACATTCGCAAGATCGACTCTAAGTTTTTCTCACCGGTGTTTGTTTCATCCATCCCAAGTTGTCTTTGTTTTCCCCGCCCTCCCACCCTTTTTCTTCAAGGACTCAGATTTCTTAATCATGTATCCTTTTATTTGACAGAAGTCTTTTCATTAGTTTCTTTCGATGTTCTTATCCGGTGGATTTCCCATGAAGATGCTCAACAGTTTCAAGCTCATCATCCTTCTTCGTTGTTTCTTCTCTGGTGGATCCAATTCAAGCTTTCAGTGTTGATCATATTCCTTTCCTCGTGTCAAATGTTTTTTTCCATGTTGGTGCACCTCTTAATTGTTCACCTCTCTCTATTCTTATCCGGAGTGCTCAAGATATCTCAGAAGACTTGTGTTTCCATTCTCAATCCGTTCAAGATATTTCGAGGCTGTTATCTCATTCGAGTCATTTAATTCTACCGGTGCAATTCCCCCTTTCAATCTCGTTCAACGGTGTTTCTTTTGAGTGGGCCCTAACCCACAAGTCTTTTCCCAGGATCTCACCTGACTCTTTGAATTATCAGGAGCGATTCTCAAATTCTTTTCAGAGTTTGACGTAAGAATGGATTTTCATCAATCATATGCCTTTCTCCAAGATCTTTCAAATTCTTTTCATATTTGGATTAACCTTTCCTCTTTTAATTCTCCCGGAGTATCTCCAAAATTCAGGGTGGTTCTCGTCATCATTCTCAACAAGTGAAGACCGAAGAAGTGTTTCCTCTAAATCTTGTCCCTTGTCTTGAAGATTCATGGCTCTCTTAAATTCTTTTCACCCATCTGGAGCAATTCAAGAGTCTTTTCAGATTGATTCTCCGTAGCCCATCATCTCAGAATCATTCATTCCAGCTTTTAGCTCTCATTCTCCAAATCTAACCGGGGCATCATTCAAATATCTTCTAATCAGTTCATGGCCTCTTCGTTCTCATGTATCTAAATCCCCTCAAGTATCTTCATTCGTTTTCCAATTCTTACCAGTGATTTGTGCCTTTGCTACTTTCATTTTCAATTCTTACGGTGGTTCGTTCAAGATTCCTCTTCCTTTGTTATCATATCAATTCATTCTTTGTTAACAAATCCAACCGGTGGTTCCATCAATACCTTCTCAAGTTTGCGCTATATCTCTCTTAATCCATCCTTTCTACGAGAATAAGTAGTATGCCAAATCCGTTGCTTGTCATCAATTTAAATTGGTGAAGGATAGGCATGACATAATTCTTATTCTTGTTTCATCCAAGTGATTAATTCCTTCTTCCGAAGATTGTTCATGATGAAGTAATTCTTGGTTCTAGTATTCATCTTTTCTTTCCGGAGTTCCAAGTTCTCTTGGTTATATCATCGCAAAGCTCCATCTAAATCATTGCAAGGTTTCACCTTGTGTTTTCAACTTCTCTTTCTTTGTTATCATCCTTTTATTACCGGAGTTCTTCATGGAGGCTCTACATGATGGTTCATCAAGGATTTCTTTCATTCTCATTTTGTTCTTCAAGATTTCTCTCGAAGTAATGACCCGCCAAGCTATACTCAAAAGTAAACATGGTGCTCAACACATGTTTTGTTTTGAGGCGTTCAAGTATTCTTCTTCTTGCATTTCGAAGTGCAATTCCTTCTACAATATCTTTTGAGGTGGTGTTATGTCACTCTTGACAATTTCATTCATGTTTCATGATTCATATGTTGTCAAGAATGAGGTAGTTAAACCCATCAACTCCTTCGAGCATGAGTTCTTTTCAGTCCATCAATCTCTTCATTGGAGTTATCTTGTGTCAGATTTCACCTAAAGCCTTCCCTAAGGAATGTTGCTATTGTGGTTCTTATCAATGATCCAAGTTTTCTCCTATCCTCTCGGCGAAAGCAGTTTTCATCTCTTTTTTGATCTCAAACAAGCAATTGTTTTTCGTTAGTGGCAGAATTTCACCTCAAGTCTTGCGATGTTTCCATAAGCCCACTACAAACTTTTGTTTTTCGTTATTGATTTTCCAACAACTCCGTTCAATCCTTCTTTGCAAGGATGCTTTCCAAGTTCATTTGTGGCAAAAATTGTCATTTTCTTCTCTGCCCCTTTATCCCAACAATCTAGCTTCTATTCTTTCGTTCCGGAGGCATTGTGATGTTGCTCTTTTCACTCATCATCTTGCTTTGTCAAGATCATGTTCTTTTCGTGCTTATCCATTTAACCAGAGTGTTGTGTTCTAATTCAAGCTCTTTCATCTTATCAAGTTTTGCTTCTCTTTTCAACCGGAGTGCTGTCTGAAATCTTTCTTACCCCTTGTGCCATTTTTTTCAATAGTTCCGGAGGCAGTGTGTTGTTGATTTCATCAAGTATCATCCCATCTACTGAAGTTCATGTTCTTTTCCTTCCATGTTCAACTGGAGTGCTGCCCAAATTCTTCCTCTCTCATCTTGTTTTAACCGGAGTGGTTTCGAATTCTATCTTGTCCATTAAACTCTTGATTCATGTCTTTGCAACCTTCAAGTCTCGTAATGTTCCTCGTTCCTCTTTTCTAACGGATTGTTTGCAATCTCGTTCATCTCTAATTGCTCAACCTCTCAAGGTTCGTGGTTTCACTCATTGGTCGAAGAAGCAACTTAGTTTACCTCTTCTGTTCCTCTTCCTTTTCCCTCCGGTGCCATCCTAGATCTCGGGACGAGATCCTCTCGTAGTGGTGGAGTGTTGTAACGCCCCGGATACAACTTTCCATATTCGTAACTCCGACTCTTGCCTTTTCCGGAGATGCTATATGATATTTCCTTCGTGGTTGGGTTTTTGTCTGTTGTTTTGCATTTTGTTCTTGTTATGCATATCGTCTCATGGCATCATGTGCATTGCATCGGCATCGTTTTCATAAAACTTGCATCCGTTCGGGTTCCGCCGGTTCTCTCCGTTGTCCGTTCAGAGTTCAGACCACACTCGCACGCGCCCGCGGCACCTCCAAAATATTATTTTATAAGCGGCATAAAAATGTTCTCGGAATGGGTTGCAACTTGTCGTGCGGTCTTATTATAGTGTAGACAGGCCACCTGCCAAGTTTCGTCGCATTCGGAGTCCATTTGATAGCCCAACCGTTAAATAAATAACCGCGATATAGTCGGTATATTCGTCGGACGTTTCGGTCTCCGAAACTGCCGCCGGGCTGCATTTCTCCTCTCTCTCCTATCAGCCCAAGCCTCTCTAAACACAGCCCACCAACCTCTCCCGGGCCTATCTAACCTCCCCCTCGATCGGATCCGTCGGATCGCGATCGGAGGGCTTCGAAAGCCCCCAATTCCCCCTAACCTAGCCCCTCTTACCTATAAATGGACACCCCCACGTCCATTTTGGGAACCCTAGCCCCCTAGACCCTCCACCTACCTCCAGCCGCAGCCAACCTCCCACCTCGGCCTCGTTTTCTACGCTGGCCACCTCCTCCCTGCTACTTGGCCTTCTCCCATTGGCCAGCCGCTGTTGTGCTGCCTCCCTCGCCCAACCGGAAGGTGCCACGTCGCTCCAGCCCCGCTCCCTGCCGCCGCAGTCCGCGGAACCCAGGCGCGGCCCGCCCCGGGCCCGATCTGGGCCGCACCAGGGTCCGCGCGCGCCGCCGCTCGCCCGTCCCTGCGCCCCGCCGCCTGCTCTCCCCTTTGCTCCAGTGCCTCCCCGCCGCCTCGCAGAACCTCCCTGGAGCGCCGCCTCCCGCCGTCCGCGACCCCGTCGCCGGAGCGCCCGTGCCGCCCTGCCAGGTCGCCGCCTCCCTCTCTCTCCCGTATATC
>NC_041385.1:334815868-334837578 GCF_002162155.2 Triticum dicoccoides | reverse complement strand
ATATCCCTCTCGCTCTTCTCTCTCTCTCTCAGATCTCTCTCTCTCCCCTTGCAGGAACCCTGCCGCCGCCGCCAGGAACCTCATCGCCGGCCTCCTCGTCCTCAAGTCTCGCCGGATCCGGGGTCCCCAGGTCCGGATCTCCCCGTTCCCGCCGGAACCGCCCCGCGCCGCCCCGTCCTTGCCAGCTCGCCGGCGCCGCCACCCTGCCTCGTCCCTGCTCAGGAACGGGCAGCACGACGCCTCGCCCGCTCGCATCAACCGCGTGTGTGCGTGGGCCCCGCTTCCGGCCCAGCAGCATCGCGGCCCAGCCCTCCCTGGCCTGCCTCAAGCCTCCCCCGAGCCGGCCCAAGAGCCCATGGGTGAGAAGCCCCCAGCTCTGTTCAGATTCGGCCCACATAGTGTTTTTTTTCTGTTCTGTGATTTTCCTATTTTCCAAGGAATTACAGATTTGCAGAAAAGTCCCTAGAGTTCATGCATTTAATAACTCATCAACCGTCCATCGGATTAAAACAAATTATATATGTAAAATGCTTAGAAAATTGTGTAGATTAATAATATGCCATTTTCATCTATGTTAAAAATGTTTAACTTGCTGTTTATTTAAATTTGTTAATATGCCATGCTAAGATGCTTTATTTCATAACTAAATAACCGTAGCTCCATTTTAAATAAACTTTATATGTAAATGGGGTGCAAAATGCCTAGTTTAACATGGTCCACTTTATTTTCCTGTTTAATAACAATAAAATTGTGTTTAGGGCAGAACAGTACCGAATCCATAATTTGCATATGAGGTTTTTCCGGAATTGTTGTTTGTTGTTTCGGCCTCATTTAAACTTGCCTAAATAGTTAGTTTACTTTTGTTTCACCCCCTTGCCATGCTAATAACATTTAATATTGTTGGGTACATAACCGAGATAAAATTAAATAATTGCATGTGGTGTTTTGTCAATATGCAACTCGTTGCATATTGAGCTCCACTGAATTTGTAGTATTGTGTGTTGCAGTTTTCCATGCCATGCCTCATTAAACCGGACATGCATCATACTTGATTGTGCATCATGCCACGATTATGCTTGTGCATTTACCATGTTGTTTGTTTCTTTCCGGTGTTGCTTCTTAGTTCCGGTAACGTTGCGATTGTGAGGATTCGTTCGACTACGTCCGTTCGTCTTCTTCATGGACTCGTTCTTCTTCCTTGCGGGATTTCAGGCAAGATGACCGCTACCATGGATCTCACTACTATCATTGCTATGCCAATTGCTTCGTTCTATCGCTATGTTGCGCTACCTATTACCTGTTTATCAAGCCATCCCAAATTGCCATGAGCCTCTAACCTTTGACACCTTTCCTATGCAAACCGTTGTTTGGCTATGTTACCGCTTTGCTCAGCCCTCTTATAGCATTGCTAGTTGCAGGTGAAGTTGAAGATTGCTCCATGGTGGACAGGATTTTGGTTGGGATATCACAATATCTCTTATATTATTAATGCATCTATATACTTGGTAAAGGGTGGAAGGCTCGGCCTTATGCCTAGTGTTTTGTTCCACTCTTGCCGCCCTAGTTTCCGTCATACCAGTGTTATGTTCCCGGATTTTGCGTTCCTTACGCGGTCGGGTGATTTATGGGACCCCCTTGACAGTTCGCTTTGAATAAAACTCCTCCAGCAAGGCCCAACCTTGGTTTTACCATTTGCCTCACCACCACCTATATTTCCCTTGGGAGTAATTAACCCAAGGGTCATCTTTATTACAGCCCCCCCCGGGCCAGTGCTTGTCTAAGTGTTGGTCCGAACCAGAGCCACTTGCAGCGCCACCTCGGGGAAACTCGAGGGTTGGTTTTAGTTGTACGTAGTGTTCATCCGGTGTTGCCCTGAGAACAAGATATGTGCAGCTCCTATCAGGATGTCGGCGCATCGGGCGGTCTTGCTGGTCTTGTTTTACCATTGCCGAAATGTCTTGTAAACCGGGATTCCGAGTCTGATCGGGTCTTCCTGGGAGAAGGTCTATTCCTTCGTTGATCGCGAGAGCTTGTCATGGGCTAAGTTGGGACACCCCTGCACGGTATAAACTTTCGAAAGTCGTGCCTGCGGTTATAGGCAGATGGGAATTTGTTAATGTCCGGTTGTAGATAACTTGACACCAGATCCGAATTAAAACGCATCAACCGTGTGTGTAGCCGTGATGGTCTCTTTTCGGCGGAGTCCGGGAAGTGAACATGGTCTTTGGGTTATGTTTGACGTAAGTAGGAGTTTAGGATCACTTCTTGATCATTCCTAGTTGAAGACCGTTCCGCTTGCTCTCTTCTCGCTCTTATCCGCGTATGCTAGCCACCATATATGCTTAGTTGCTGCTGCATCCTCACCACTTTACCCCTTCCTTTCCTATTGTGCTTTGCTAGTCTTGATACCCATGGTAATGGGATTGCTGAGTCCTCGTGGCTCACAGATTACTACAACAACAGTTGCAGGTACAGGTTTATGCAATGGCCTTGACGCGAGAGCGGTGCTTGCATGTCTTGAGTTCTTCTTCTGCTTCTTCTTCGATCAGGGATAGGTTCCAGGTCGGCAGCCTGGGCTAGCAGGGTGGATGTCGTTTGAGTTTCTGTTTGTGTTTCATCCGTAGTCGGATGATGCTCTGATGTATTGTGATGTTGTATTTACGTGGCATTGTATGCCTTATGTATGTATCCCCTTCTATTATGTAATGTTGATGTAACGATATCCACCTTGCGAAAGCGTTTCAATATGCGGGTCTATCCTTGGTGGGACCTTCGAGTTCCTTTTGGATAGGGTCGCATATTGGGCGTGACAAGTTAGTACAAACTCTGCAGAGTCACAAATTCTTTACATCTTCTTATACTTGTCCAAGTACTGTATTCATCTTATCTTGTCAGATATCAGCCTCAGTGACAAAACTCCGGTGGACTACATGTGTGTAAATCCGGTTAAAAGTTTATTCTTGTGGATGGACTAACCTGTTGGTTACAATTGATATAAGCCCTTTCTGTGACGTCGCTCAGACGTCCGACTGTGGCATACTTGTTATTTACAATTGATATAAGCCCTTCCTGTGACGTCGCTCAGACGTCCGACTGTGGCATACTTGTTATTTACATTTGATATAAGCCCTTCCTGTGATGTCGCTCAGACGTCCGACTGTGGCATTTCTTTTCAAGCCCTTTCTGTGATGTCGCTCAGATGCCCGACTGTGGCATTACTTTTCAAGCCCTTTCTGTGATGTCGCTCAGACGTCCGACTGTGGTATTTCTTTTCAAGCCCTTTCTGCGATGTCGCTCAGACGTCCGACTGTGGCATTTCTTTATAAGCCCTTTATGTGGTGTCGCTTAGACGCCCGACTGTGGCATGAACTTTATTTGTTTACCTTTCGAGGCGTCGCTCCAGACAACCGATCGGTTTTTAGTTATTTGTTTTACTTATCAAGTCGTGCAAAAATATTATTATTGGATCAAGCATTATTATTTTTGCTCATGACGCATTGATGCATGCATTTTTTATATCTTTTGTTCGAACTGTCTTGCGAGTACTTTCAAAGTACTCACCTGGCTTGTTGATTTGGCCAGATGTTGATGAAGGCGATCTCATGGATGAAGAGTTCGATAGCGAGTCCGACGCCTAGAGGAGTCCCAGGCAGTCATGTGCGATCCTGCATTTGGTCACTGTATCATATCCGCTTCCGCCACCCCAGAAATAAATTCATCGAGCCTCACCCCAACGCTCGATGAGCTGCCAGTTAGGAGTCAAGTTATCCACCACCATTTTTTTTATCTCGAGCTAGTAGCATGTCACCACACCCCTGTGCCATAGCCGCCCTTATGTAAGATATTGGCGAGTTTGTAATAAATTGTTGAGCAGCCTTAGCTCAACCCTGTAATATATTTATGCTACTGGTCCTCTGTTTATCAAGTATTTGTCTACCAGTGAGGATAACTTTTCCTATATTGGGAACTAAAGATCGATTTTCTCAATAAGCATTTTATTGAAAAACCGGTCGTGATAGACTTGGTACCAGAGCCAGGCTGACTATAGGAAGCCACTAGGTGCGATCGCTAATTGGTTATTAGCATGATAGAGTTTATTCATGTCTTTACAAATGTAGTCATTTTTCTGACAGTCAACATAAAATTTATGATCTGATCGTTCAGAATTTTTGCCTACTTTTGTAGATGGCTGGCGACGAATGTGAGTCACAGATGTTCACCAACGTGCCCGAGGGGTTCGTCAAGCTCCTCTCCTTCATCGTTCAGGTCACGATGGGGCCATCCGTGCGCCCTGTCTTCACACTTTATCCACACAAGATCAACGACAGTCTGACCATGCACCAGGCCGCGGTGCAATTCAGGGGAGGGCGTGCTGAGATACGCCACTTCCGATTCTTGGGGAGAGCCATGCCTACAGAGAGGCATGCTATGCAGATGGCTGCCCGCGAGGCGATAGCTCATCTTCGGGATGTCCTTCCTACAATGAAGACCCGTCTCTACCGCTACCTTCCATGCCACGTGCCTTACACCTGTCACCACTCATTCTCTTGCCCTAGAGGAGAGCGAGACAAGGCCTTTGAGATGCTTGTCGAGTATCTCCGAGCCCTGGAGGCAGCCTTCGACAGCATCGTGGACGACCTCGTAGCTTCCCGCATGGACTCAGTCCATGGCTGTGCCGCCAACAGGAGGGAACTCCTGCACACCGCTCCACCGCTGACTTTTATCTTGTCCTTAGCTTCTCATTCACCTACCATTCTCGCCACTGCTCGTCCTCTGCCTACCACTGGGGAATTCAACCTGGCTATTGCACCCACTCCCGTTCGCGCTGCACCACACATTGCACCCACTCCCGTTCGCGCTGCACCACTCATTGCACCCACTCCCATATATGCTACCCCACCTATTTCGCCCATTCATATTCAAGTTACTCCGCCTATGGCACCTGCTCCATCAGCTCAGCGCAGCGTTCCTCGTCTGGAACCTATTAGCGAGGAGGAGGTTGATTCCCCAGCGTCACTGCGTCTCACCCTCGGCAGGCCAAGGGAGATCCTCACCATCTCCGACTGAGTACGTGTAGACGCCATGCAATGTGCCGACTTGTGTGATGTGTTTATATGTACATAGGTTGTGAGAAGTAGCCTGTTTGCGCATCATGTAGGATCTGGAGAAGTGCACTAGTCTCAATAACATGTCAGGATTATGTACGCATATCGTGAGTGATGTAATGTATAATTATGCCTGCGTGTAAGATATGTAATAGTCCTTCTCTGCGCGCAATCGTGTATTTTCAAAAAAAAATCCTGGAGTTTTATGTGTGTTTTATTGACCTTTGCAACTCTCTTTCTTGTCTTACGAGTTTCACAAAATATATCCCCTGAGTGAAAGATGTCTCGTCCGTGGACGTGCTCTATGCCAAATCAGCCCGAAGAAAATTATGGCACACCACCAAACCACAATTTCACTCAGGGACAGACAAGTCAACAAGACAGTGAAACAGCATTTACCCAAGTGTGTCGTCTGTATGAATAGAGTCAGCAACAACACCAAGAAATGATGAACCAATTCATCAATATGGGAAATAACCGTGGTCAGTATCAGCAGCAATCCATGTTATCTGAGCTACAGAAAACGCGTCCCCAAACGTTTTCTCACACTGACAAGCCTCTTGAGGCCGTAGACTGGCTTCGAGACATGGAGAGAAAATTAATTATTGCACAGTGTTCAGACCGTGAAAAAGTATTGTATGCACCACATTATCTCACCGGAGCAGCTGCATCGTGGTGGGAAAACTTCCTGCACATGCACCCCAACAAAAACAAAATAACCTGGGAGGATTTCAAGGAAGGTTTTCGTGGGGCACACATTCCTAAGAGTGTTATGAAAATCAAGAAGAGAGAATTTGATGACCTCAAGCAAAGGACCATGACAGTGTCAGAATACAACAACCAATTCACTCTGCTGTCTCGCTACGCCAATGAAGAGCGCATGATCGAGAGCAAGAAGATGGAAAAATTCTTGGAAGGCTTGGCACCCGCACTTAAATGCCAGCTGGTTGTACATACCTTCCTAGATTTTAAAACACTGGTGGATAAGGCCATTACTCTGGAAAATGAGCGATGCAGCTTAGAAGATTTCCGCAAACGCAAAAGGGACCAGTCTACTTTTGCTCGCAACCACAGAATCAAGACGGAAATTCAGAAGGGTGGTACACACAAAACCCCGACGAATAATTCACGCCCAATCAAGAATTTCCATGCAAGAGACAAGGAGTTCACATACCGCCCAGGCGTTACTTGTTACGCTTGTGGAGAAGAAGGGCACTATGCCAAACAGTGCCCCAAGCCAAGGAACTCAACCCCGAAGCCTAACAATGGTGGCAATAATTCAGCGCCAAAGCGAAACAATTTCAACCCCAATAACAACCACCGAAAGGGTCACCTGAACCACGTGACCAAAGAGGAAGCACAGAATGCCCCGGATATCGTACTCGGTACGTACCCTGTCAACACAATACCTGCCATCGTTTTGTTTGATTTTGGAGCTTCTCACTCATTCATTTCGAAGAGTTTTGCTTTGCAAAATAATTTTTCGATGCTTCCCTTGGAAAAATCAATGATCATCAAGTCCCCTGGAATTAAGCAAGTGACCCAGAGTTACTGTCGAGGTGTGGTTATTGAATTTGAAGGATTGAAGTTTTACGCCAACCTTATTGTATTGGAAAGCAAAGGATTGGATGTCATCCTAGGGATGGATTGGTTAACCACCAACAAAGGTTTTATTGACTGCTTCAACCGGACCGTGATTCTCACACACCATCACGGAAAGACAATAAAAGTTTCAGCCAAAGAGAGACAAATACCCCGGCAACCAAGATTAAACAAGGTGGACGTTTCTGAGCTAAACAAGGTTCCAGTAGTGTGTGAATTTCCAGATGTATTCCCAGAAGAATTACCAGGCATGCCACCGGACCGAGAGATAGAATTCAACATTGAGCTAGCACCCGGAACCACTCCTATTTTCAAGAAACCATACAGAATGGCACCATCCGAATTGGTAGAATTAAAGAAGCAAATAAAAGAATTATTGGAGAAAGGATATATACGAGCCAGTTCCTCACCTTGGGGTTCTCCAATTTTATTTGCCAAGAAAAAGGATGGAACACTGAGATTGTGTATTGATTATCGAGCTCTTAACATGGTCACAATCAAGAACAAATACCAAATGCCCCGAATAAATGATTTATTTGATCAGCTCGCACAGGCCAAAGTCTTCTCAAAAATTGACTTGAGATCAGGATACCACCAATTAAAAGTGCGAACAGAAGATATTCCCAAGACAGCCTTCACTTCCAGATATGGACTGTATGAGTTCACAATAATGCCATTTGGGCTAACCAACGGCCCGCATATTTTGTTCACCTCATGAACAAAGTATTTATGAAGTATATGGACAAGTTTGTTGTGGTATTCATCAATGATATTCTGATATACTCCAAAACACCAGAAGAGCACGCCGAGCATCTCAGGATTGTACTAGGAGAACTCAGGAAACATCAACTGTACGCCAAATTCAGCAAATGTGAATTTTGGCTAAGACAGGTGGGTTTTCTGGGCCACGTACTCACCCAAGAAGGTATTGCAGTAGACCCGGAAAAGGTCAAGGCCGTACTTGGCTGGAAACCACCAGCTAGCGTAACGGACGTACGGAGTTTCTTGGGAATGGCAGGCTATTATCGGAGATTTATTGAAGGATTCTCCACCATAGCAAAGCTAATGAAGCAGTTGCACAAGAAAGGCAAGAAGTTTGAATGGACGGAAGCATGTGAGAAAAGCTTCCAAGAGCTAAAAAGCAAATTAACACCGGCACCAGTATTAATTGTGCCAGACATACACAAGAATTTTGAAGTGTATTGTGACGCATCCCGGAAAGGCCTCGAATGCGTATTGATGCAAGAAGGCAAGGTAGTTGCGTATGTCTCCAGACAACTTCGCAAGCATGAGGAGAATTATCCCACTCATGACTTAGAATTGGCAGCGGTCATCCATGCACTCAAGGAATGGAGACACTTCCTACTTGGAAATCGTTGTGAAATATACACAGACCATAAGAGTCTTAAGTATATTTTCACACAGCCAGAACTTAATTTACGGCAACGACACTGGTTGGAGTTGGTGAAGGATTATGATGTTGGGATTCACTACCATCCCGGAAAAGCAAATGTTGTGGCAGATGCCCTTAGTCGGAATCCGATCCCAGACAACGACAGTATACCAAATTTGAGGCCAGAATTTCAACAGGAATTTGCCAAACTCAATTTAATAATGGTCACCTAAGGTAGTGTGTCGAACTTGGAAATACAGCCTACCCTGATGGAAAAGATCAAGGAGGCTCAGCATGGACATCCCAGCATTGATGGCATAAAAAGGAAAGTGAGTTTGGGCAAGGCCTCAGAATTCAACGTAGATGAGCAAGGAGTATTGTGGTACGGAGAGAGACTTTGCGTAATATCAAGGACCTCAAGCAGCACATTCTGGCTGAAAGCCACACCGCTCCGTATTCAATCCATCCTGGAGGAACAAAGATGTACAAAGACCTTCAGGAAATTTTTTGGTGGCACGGTATGAAGAGAGACATAGCCACATTCATTGCATGCTGTGACTCTTGTCAACGCATCAAGGCCGAGCACCAGAAACCTGCCGGGCTATTACAGCCAAACAAGATACCCGAGTGGAAGTGGGACGAGATTAGAATGGATTTCATTGCTGGACTACCACGGTCGCGACACGGAAATAATGCCATATGGGTCATAACCGACAGATTAACCAAAGTGGCACATTTTATTCCGGTGAAGACAACTCACACCACTCAGAGACTGGCCAGACTTTATCTTGCCCGTATTGTCTGCCTGCATGGAGTCCCAAAGACTATCATATCTGACAGAGGCACACAGTTCATCTCTAGATTTTGGGATCACCTGCAACAGGCACTGGGAACCCAACTATCATTCAGTACCGCATACCACCCCCAGACTGATGGGCAAACTGAACGCGTAAACCAAATTCTAGAAGACATGCTGAGAGCCTGTGTCCTCACCTACGGAACCAGTTGGGAAGAGTGTTTGCCATATGCAGAGTTGGCATACAACAACAGTTATCAATCGAGCTTGCAAATGGCACCCTTTGAAGCTCTATATGGGAGAAGATGTCGTACCCCACTAAACTGGTCAGAAACCGGGGACAGCCACATCTTCGGCCCAGATATGCTCAAGGAGTCTGAGGAGAAAGTTAAGACGATTAGAGATCGACTCAAGACAGCTCAAAGTCGGCAAAAGAGTTATTACGATAGAAAGCATCGGAAAATCAGTTTTGAACCCGGTGAGTTTATATACCTAAGAGTTTCTCCTATGAGGGGTCTGCCGCGATTCAGGATTAAGGGAAAGCTAGCACCAAGATTCATCGGACCATTCCGTGTAGTGGCCCGAAGAGGCACGGTAGCCTACCAGCTAGACCTACCCGGAGATTTATTCGATATCCACAACGTGTTCCACATCTCGCAGTTGAGAAAGTATGTGAGCAACCCAGAGAAGCAAGTATCGCATGAAAATATTGACGTACAACCAGACCTCACCTACCGGGAGCACCCAATAAAAATATTAGAAGAGTCTGAGAGGAGGACCCGACAGAAAACCATCAAGTTTTTCAGGGTTCAGTGAGCAATCAAACCAAGAATGAAGCAACTTGGGAGAGGGAGGATTTTCTTCGGACAGAGCACCCACACCTATTTAAGGACCAGCTGAAATCTCGGGGACGATATTTTTCCTAAGGGGGTAGGTGCTGTGACACTCCAAAAAAATTTGTGGTTTTTGTTTTCAACAAGATCCTTGCTTGGTTTAAAGAAGGTCATCTAAACCCTTCTTAAAAACCTCTCATCTGAGTTTTCCCTCTCAAAAATCTTTTCTTGGATTTAGTTTCTCCTAAAAAGAAACCTTTTTGGTTTTGGGCTTTTCTTTGGTTTGGATCCATTCTTGATTTTACCATGCCTCCTATGGTAAATTTTTTCCCAAAAACCCTCCTTCCACTTTGGATCAACCCAAACACTCTGTCCCAACTAATAAAATCCATTTTTGGATTTTATCTCATTTATTTCTTTTCCCAAAACAATTCTGTCTTTTATTTTGAGCCTAGGTTATTTGCAAGGCAAGTACCTTAATGCATTTGAATTTTGACCTCAACTCAACTCCCCTGCATAGTCCTTAGCACCCACAACCTAGAACCATCAAGATCTACTCTTCTTATTTTCAAAATTTTCAAATTTCACCCTCTGCAAGTTTGGACCAGATTTGCCAAATTTGGTGAAATTCATATCTCCACTCCTCCAAAAATTCCACCAAAATTCAGGCAACCCCCAGTTGCAATGAGAGACCCCTCCACCAAAAACTAGCTCAAGGAAAAATCCCCACATGCCAAAATCATTCTGTCGAACACCTATCCTGCATTGTTTCTTTGCACTTTCAGAGAGATTCAGAAGATCAGAGAGATTCAGTGTCGTTTTCTTCGTCAGAGTTCAGTCACGCGTCAACAGTGCGCCTGGCGCGTTGCGCACAGCCCCTCCTCCCTGTCCAGAGCGCCACACACGCACTTGGCCGGTTCCTGGCATCGGCAGCACCCTGGCCCGCCTACGCCCGCGTCTTCCGCGGCGGCAGAGCCACCCGTGGCGGCCGAACGGAGCTTGCTTCGGCCCGGTACGCCGTTCTGCGCCGCCCTTTGCTCCCTAGCCCTCCGCATGGCTCATGCATGCCAGCGCACCCCCGCAGCACCGTCGCCGTGGCCCGGCAAGCACAGAGCGCGCCCTCTGCCGCCGACGGGCCCGCGCCGCCCCGTTCTGCCGAAACCAACCAGCACGCCCGATCCAAACTAGGTAAAATGCTAAACGGAGCCCGTGGACCTCCGCGTCGATGATCAACCACCTAAACCTCCCCGACAAATCGCTGCGCCATCGTAACCATCGCTAGAGAACTCCGTTCACGGCCATCGCCTCGGATCGCCTATAAAAAGGAGCCCCGAGCTCGCTCTCGTGCACGCACCACCACTGTACCTCACCAACACCACGCCAAGCCTCTAGGAGGACCTCGAGGAGGTCTCCTCCCCCGACTCCGGCCGCCCCGTTCCGCCTCGGCCTCCACCTCAATTAACTCCGATGAGGCCGTCCCCGGCACCCAAACCTCGTCTGCAGTCCCCTCAAGCTACCAGAGGTCTAACCCCCTCCTCAATTTGTCCTCCGCAGCACTCTCCGACGAGGCCCACGACCACCCGAACCACCGTCCACCGGAGCAAGGGCTGCCGTCGACGTGGTGCTCACCGGCGACCTCTACCACCACCCACCGACGGGGAAAGGTGCACTGAACACGGAGGTAACCCCCGATCCCCCTGCCTCACCATGGATCGCCGCCGGCGACCACCGCGGCTCTCGGGCACCGTCGAGCGCTGCCGCCTCTTTTGAATATTCAAACCTGACGGGTGGGACCCGCCCGTCAGCCTCTCTGTTGTTTTTTTAAAACCGTTTTCTGAAAGTGTATCCTGGCAAAATACGCTTTCCAAACTGAATCGTTTTCGGGACTTTTCTGCTTAGGCCCCTGAGAGTTTTCTGTTTCATTACATATGGGTCCTTGGATCAAAACCCTTATATCTTTTAAACAGTAGAGTATTTTTGTTTGATTCTTTTTCTGTTCTCTTTAAAATTTTGTCTAGTTTTTTATCAGATTTATTTGAAAATTATTTGGATTACTTTTTGTGCACCTCGCGGTATTTATGTTACGTGCGTATTTTCTTATACCGTAGATACCGGAGGAGGTGACGGAGCCGCGAACTTCACCCAGTTAGACTCCGACTACTCTGAACCAGACAAGCATGTTTGAACTCTTGATATGATGAGTGTTTGTTGCATGTTTGCATTTAGGAGATTGATGGCATGTGTATGAACATCTCTTTGAATGTTATACTTCCTGCACAAAAGTGGAAAGTAAGTTTCGGAAAGCCAGATGTTGTTGGATACATATTGGCATAGCCATGTGATGGCATGAGGATGGGTAAGATGGCAGTGTTGTGGCATGCCAGTCTTATGCCAGTCTATTTGACTTCAGTGTCATCGTGAATCAAATCACATTCCCATTCATTTCCTTCCTGTACTACCACTTGTTTTCCGCAAGGAATATGGCTTAGTAAGTTGCAAACCGTTTTCCTGGTACACACCAAGTAGAGAGGCCGGGATGAGGGTTCCATGGCCCTGGATTAAAGCCCGTCATCCGGTCAGGGGGCATGGGTGTTTCCGGTTGGGACCGAGAGGGGGGCACCCCTTAGAGCGCGCGTATAGAAATTTGATCCCATGCTATTCGAGGTTGTGACCTCCCCGTCTCAATGTTTTTCTTGGACGTTGTCTAGGGTGATTCCTGGCATCGTGAGGAGAAATGGGTGTGTACTGGTTAAATGAGTTTCTACCGAAATACCATAAACGAAACTAGTCCTTCGTGACTATGGAAATCCGTTGGCTGTGGTCAGTTAGTACAAACTCTGCAGAGTCACAAATTCTTTACATCATCTTATACTTGTCCAAGTACTGTACTCATCTTATCTTGTCAGATATCAGCCTCAGTGACAAAACTCCGGTGGACTACATGTGTGTAAATCCGGTTAAAAGTTTATTCTTGTGGATGGACTAACCTGTTGGTTACAATTGATATAATCCCTTTCTGTGACGTCGCTCAGACGTCCGACTGTGGCATACTTGTTATTTACAATTGATATAAGCCCTTCCTGTGACGTCGCTCAGACGTCCGACTGTGGCATACTTGTTATTTACATTTGATATAAGCCCTTTCTGTGATGTCGCTCAGACGTCCGACTATGGCATTTCTTTTCAAGCCCTTTCTGTGATGTCGCTCAAACGCCCGACTGTGGCGTTACTTTTAAAGCCCTTTCTGTGATGTCGCTCAGACGTCCGACTGTGGCATTCCTTTTCAAGCCCTTTCTGCAATGTCGCTCAGACGTACGACTGTGGCATTTAATTATAAGCCCTTTATGTGGTGTCGCTTAGACGCCCGACTGCGGCATGAACTTTATTTGTTTACCTTTCGAGGCGTCGCTCCAGACACCCAATCGGTTTTCAGTTATTTGTTTTACTTATCAAGTCGTGCAAAAATATTATTATTGGATCGAGCATTATTATTTTTGCTCATGACACATTCATGCATGCATTTTTTATATCTTTTGTTCGAACTGTCTTGCGAGTACTTTCAAAGTACTCACCTGGCTTGTTGATTTGGCCAGATGTTGATGAAGGCGATCTCATGGACGAAGAGTTCGATAGCGAGTCCGACGCCTAGAGGAGTCCTAGTCAATCCCGTGCGATCCTGCATTTGGTCACTGTATCATATCTGCTTCCGCCACCCCAGAAATAAATTCATCGAGCCTCACCCCGACGCTCGATGAGCTGCTAGTTAGGAGTCAAGTTATCCACCACCATTTTTTTATCTCAAGCTAGTAGCATGTCACCACACCCCTGTGCCATAGCCGCCCTTATGTAAGATATTGGTGAGTTTGTAATAAATTGTTGAGCAGCCTCAGCTCAACCCTGTAATATATTTATGCTACTGGTCCTCTGTTTATCAAGTATTTGTCTACCAGTGAGGATAACTTTTCCTATACTGGGAACTAAAGATCGATGTTCTTAATAAGCGTTTTATTGAAAAACCCGTCATGACAAAGATTGAACCCAAAGCTAAGCACTTCTCCCATTGCAAGAAAAACCAATCTCGTTGGCCAAACTAAACCGATAGTTCGAAGAGAATTACAAAGATATCAAATCATGCAAAAAAGAATTCAGAGAAGATTCAAATAATATTCAGAGATAAGCTGATCATAAATCCACAATTCATCAGATGTTGACAAACACACCGCAAAATAAGATTACATCGGATAGATCTCCAAGAACATCGCGGAGAATATGGTATTGAGAATCAAAGAGAGAGAAGAAGCCATCTAGCTACTAGCTATGGACCCGTAGGTCTGTGGTGGACTACTCACGCTTCATTGGAAGGGCAATAGAGTTGATGCAGAAGCCCTCCGTTATTGAATCCCCCTCCGGCAGGATGCCAGAAAAGGCCCCAAGATGGGATCTCACGAGAACAGAAGGTTGCAGCGGTGGAAAAGTGTTTTCGTCGATGCTTCTGGTGGTTTGGGAATACATGTGCATATATAGGGCCAAGTGTTAGGTCAGAGGAGTCCCGAGGAGGCGGCAAGGTAGGGGGCGCGTCCTTCCCCCTGGGCGCGCCCTCACCCCTTGTCGTCGCCTCGCAACTCTTTTGACTTTGTCTCCAAGTCTTCGGGGTGTCTTCTGTTCCAAGAAAAGTCATCGCGAAGGTTTTATTCCGTTTGGACTCCATTTGGTATTCCTTTTCTGTGAAGCTCAAAAGCAAGGAAAAATCAGAAACTGGCACTGGGCTCTAGGTTAATAGGTTAGTCCTAAAAATAATATAAAATAGCATATTAATGCATATAAAACATCCAAAACAGATAATTTAATAGCATGGAACAGTAAAAAATTATAGATACGTTGGAGACGTATCACTATCTCTCTGGCTTGGAAGCTTGGTGCTGATGTACACTCGCCATTGCGCCTGTGTACAGTTTGGGCAACATACGTGAAGATTTGTTGCACCGACAGGAGCCCCTTGGCCTTGCCCGAGCGTGCTGCCGAGCACCGTTAGGGTAGGCCCTATCAGCTTCACAGGCAGGGCTCTTGTGGTAGATCTCTTCATGATATTTTACTTGCTTCTTCATTAACCTGTGCTTGAGTCAGTTTCTGATTTTCCCGTGCGTCGTGCAAGATGTCATGGGGGAGATTTATGCCATGATCTGTGGGCCGCCCACGTCCCATGTTCACCGGGTGGTAACTGTTATTCCACTAGTTCCCCCGCTCCTACCGTTTCTGGCATGTATATCTCATGGATTATGCAGGGTTGGTGGCGGATGCGGAGGGCACGGGAATGAGTGCCATGGTAGAAAGCCAGGCGCCACTGATAGGTGCAGGAGGTCGGTCTTGATTCTGTGCGTCGTTGGTGATGTAGAGGAGTTGGATTGGTGGAGCGGGGCAGTTGCTTCCTAGGGGAGGAGTCAGCCCCAGTCCTGTTTGCTTATAAAAGGGGACGTGGGCGAGGTGCTCGCTCACATTCATCTCCTACTCCTTCCTTTCGACATCTTCTCTCCACCATGGTAAGCGGGAGAGGGCGTGGTAGTACTCCAGCGGTGGCGACGAGGGTTTTTTCTTGACAATGCCTCCCTCTTCCCGCCGGGACGCAGGGGCGGAGCCCAGCATAAGAGGAGGCGTAGAGGACGAGGATGTGGTCGCCATGGCGCCTGTGGGCAAGGAGGGAGGGGCGGTGCCTTGATCGCTCCTCCTCCAGTCACCCTGGGCCCAAACAAAGACTGATACGTCTCCAACATATCTATAATTTTTGATTGTTCCATGCTATTATATTACCCCTTTTGGATGTTTATGGGCTTTATTTTACACATTTATATCATTTTTGGGACTAACCTACTAACCAGAGGCCCAGCCCATATTGCTGTTTTTTTGCCTATTTCAGTATTTCAAAGAAAAGGAATATCAAACGGAGTCCAAACGGAATGAAACCTTCGGGAGCGTGATTTTTTGGAACAAACGTGATCCGGAGAGCTTGGAGTGCAAGTCAAGAAGCTTCCGAGGGCCCCACGAGATAGGGGGCCACAACCCCCCCTGTAGGGCACGCCCCCTGTGTCGTGGGCCCCTCGGGCGGCCACTGATGTACTTCTTCCTCCTATATATACCTACGTACCCCGAAAACATTCAGGAGCACCATGAAACACAATTTCCACCGCTGCAACCTTCTGTATCTGCGAGATCCCATCTGGGAGCCTTCGCCGGCACTCTGTCGGAGGGGGAATCAACCATGGAGGGCCTCTACATCAACATCCTTGCCCCTCCCATGAGTTGTGAGTAGTTTACCCCACAGACCTACGGGTCCATAGTTATTATCTAGATGGCTTCTTCTCTCTTTTTGGATCTCAATACAATGTTCTCCCCCTCCCTTGTGGAGATCTATTTGATGTAAACTCTTTTTGCGGTGTGTTTGTCGAGATCCAATGAATTGTGGGTTTATGACAAGTTTATCTATGAATAATATTTGAATCTTCTCTGAATTCTTTTATGTATGCTTGAGTTATCTTTGCAAGTCTCTTCGAATTATCAGTTTGGTTTGGCCTACTAGATTGGTCTTTCTAACCATGGGAGAAGTGCTTAGCTTTGGGTTCAATCTTGCGGTGTTCTTACCTAGTGACAGAAAGGGTTGCAAGACACGTATTGTATTGTTGCCATCGAGGATAACAAGATGGGGTTTATATCATATTGCATGTGTTTATCCCTCTACATCATGTCATCTTTCTTAATGCGTTACTCTGTTCTTATGAACTTAATACTCTAGATGCAGGCACGAGTCGGTCGATGTGTGGAGTAATAGTAGTAGATGCAGGCAGCAGTCAGTCTACTTGTTATGGACGTGATGCCTATATACATGATCATGCCTAGATAATCTCATAACTATGCGCTTTTCTATCAATTGCTCGACAGTAATTTGTTCACCCACCGTAATACTTATGCTATCTTGAGAGAAGCCTCTAGTGAAACCTATGGCCCTCGGGTCTATCTCTTATCATATTTGCTTTCAATCTACTTTATTTGCATCTTTACTTTTTGCATCTATATTATAAAATACCAAAAATATATTTATCTTATCATACTATTTTTATTAGATCTCACTTTCGCAAGTGGCCGAGAAGGGATTGACAACCCCTTTATTGTGTTGGTTGTGAGTTCTCAGTTTGTTTGTGTAGGTCCGTGGGACTTTTGAGGAGCCTCCTACTGGATTGATACCTTGGTTCTCAAAACTGAGGGAAATACTTACGCTACACTTTGCTGCATCACCCTCTCCTCTTCGAGGAAAACCAACGCAAGCTCAAGGCGTAGCAAGAGGGATTTCAAGCGCCGTTGCCGGGGAGGTCTTCACTCAAGTCAAGACATACCAAGTACCCATCACAAACCCATCTCCCTCGCATTTACATTATTTGCCATTTGCCTCTCATTTTCCTCTCCCCCACTTCACCCTTGCCGTTTTATTCGCCCTCTCTTTCCCAATCTCCTCCTCTCTTTTCGCTTTCCTTTTTCTGTTTTCTTGTGTGTTGGATTACTTGTTGCCATGGCGCAAGATAATACCAAATTGTGTGACTTCTCGAATACCATTAATAATGATTTCCTTAGTACTCCTATTGCTCCTCTTAATGATATTGAGTCTTGTGAAATCAATACCGCTTTGCTGAATCTTGTTATGAAAGATCAATTCACCGGCCTTCCTAGTGAAGATGCCGCTACTCATCTAAACAATTTTGTTGATTTGTGTGATATGCAAAACAAGAAAGATACGGATAACAATATTGTCAAATTAAAGGTATTTCCATTTTGACTTAGAGATCGTGCTAAAGTTTGGTTTTCGTCTTTGCCTAAAAATAGTATTGATTCTTGGAACAAGTGTAAAGATGATTTTATCTCTAAGTATTTTCCTCCTGCTAAGATCATCACTCTTAGGAACGATATTATGAAGTTTAAACAACTTGATCATGAGCATGTTGCCCAATCTTGGGAAAGAATGAAATTTATGCTTTGCAATTGCCCTACTCATGGTTTGAATTTATGGATGATCATATAAATTTTTTATGCCGGTTTGAGCTTTGCTTCTAGAAATCTCTCAGATTCGGCCGCGGGAAGCACCTTTATGGAAATCATGTTAGGAGATGCTACAAAATTGCTTCATAATATTATGGCTAATTATTCTCAATGGCATACCGAAAGATCTTCTAGTAAAAAAGTGCATGCTATAGAAGAAATTAATGTTTTGAGTGGAAAGATGGATGAACTTATGAAGATGAATCTATGGATGTGAATTTTGTTGGTAGGAATAGTTTTGGAAATAATTCTTATAGAGGAAATTTTAATGCTAGACCATTCCCTAGTAATCCCTCTAATAATTATGGAAATTCCTACAATAATTCTTATGGTCATTTTAATAAGATGCCCTCTGATTTTGAGAATAGTGTGAAAGAATTTATGATTTCTCAAAAGAGTTTTAATGCTTTGCTTGAAGAAAAATTGTTCAAAGTTGATGATTTGGCTAGGAACGTTGATAGACTTTCGCTTGATGTTAATTCTCTTAAACTTGGATCTTCTTCTCCTAAGCATGATATCAATGAGTCTCTCAAAGTAATGAGAATTTCCATTGACGAGTGCAAGGAAAGAACCGCTAGATTGCGTGCTAAAAAAGAAAGCTTTATAAAAGCGTGTTCTTCTAGTTTCCAGGAAAATAATGATGAGGATCTTAAAGTTATTGATGCGTCTCTGATTAGATCTATGTTTTGCAATATGAATTTTGATGATTATGGGAGTGATGATGAATCAACTTTTCCTAGAAGGCGTCCCAAAAATTCGGAGTCTTTAGATCTTGATGCTAAATTTGGTAAAAGTGAGATTGGAGAATCCTCAACTTCTAATAATATGGAACCTACTATCTCGGATTTCAAGGAATTTGATTATGATAACTGCTCTTTAAAAGGTTGTATTTCCTTGTTGCAATCCGTTGTTAATTCTCCTCATGCTTATAGTCAAAACAAAGCTTTTACCAAACATATTGTTGATGCCTTGATGCAATCTTATGATGAAAACTTAATTTGGAAGTTTCTATACCGAGAAAACTTAATGATGAGTGAGAACCTACTATAAAGATTAGAATTAAAGATTATGAGTGTTTTGCTTTGTGTGATTTGGGTGCTAGTGTTTCCACGATTCCGAAAACTTTATGTGACATTCTAGGTTTCCATGATCTTGATGATTGCTCTTTAAATTTGCACCTTGCGGATTCCACCATTAAAAAGCCTATGGGAAGGATTAATGATGTTCTTATTGTTGCAAATAGAAATTTGGTGCCCATAGATTTTATCGTTCTTGATATAGATTGCAATCTTTCTTGCCCTATTATTCTTGGTAGACCTTTCCTTAGAACGATTGGTGCGATTATTGATATGAAGGAAGGGAATATTAGATTCCAATTTCCATTAAATAAAGGCATGGAGTACTTTCCAAGAAAGAAAGTCAAATTACCTTATGAATCTATCATGCGTGCTACTTATGAGTTTAGTGTCAAAGATGGCACTCGTTAGATCTATCTTTGTTTTTATGCCTAGCTAGGGGCGTTAAACGATAGCGCTAGTTGGGAGGCAACCCAATTTTATTTATGTTTTTTGTCTTTGCTCCTGTTTAGTAATAAGTCTTGCATCTACCTTCTGGTTAGATGTGTTTTTATCTTTTAATTAGTGTTTGTGCCAAGTAGAACCTATAGGATAACCTACGATGATAGTTGATTTGATTCTGCTGAAAAACAGAAACTTTGCGCGCACGAATATAATGTTTTTAAATCACAGGAATGTGCTTTTGCATTGATTCTTTTGCGTTGATTTTTAAAGTTCCATAAGTTTGCGTTAGTTACAGATTACTACAGACTGTTCTGTTTTTGACAGATTTTGTTTTTCGTGTGTTGTTTGCTTATTTCAATGCATCTATGGCTAGTAATTCAGTCTATGAACCATAAAGAAGTTGGAACACAGTAGGTTTAATACCAAGATAAATAAAGAATGAGTTCATTGCAGTACCTTATGTGGTGGTTTTGTTTTCTTTCACTAACGGAGCTTATAAGATTTCCTATTGAGTTTTGTGTTGTGAAGTTTTCAAGTTTTGGGTAAAGCTTTTATGGACTATGGAATAAGGAGTGGCAAGAGCCTAAGCTTGGGGATGCTTATGGCACCCCAAGATATTCAAGGATAGCCAAAAGCCTAAGCTTGGGGATGCCCTGGGAAGGCATCCCCTCTTTCGTCTTCGTTCATTGGTAACTTTACTTGGAGCTATATTTTTATTCGCTACATGATATGTGTTTTGCTTGGGGCGTCGTGTATTATATTAGTCTTTGCTTTTTAGTTTACCACAATCATCCTTGATGTACACACCTTTTGGAAGAAGCCTATTTGATTAGAATTTGCTAGAATACTCTATGTGCTTCACTTATATCTTTTGAGCTTGATAGTTTTTGCTCTAGTTCTTCACTTATATCTTTTAGAGCACGGTGGTGTATTAATTATGAAGAAATTCATAGTCTCTCATGCTTCACTTATATTATTTTGAGAGTCTTTTAGAACAACAAGGTATTTGCTATGATCATAAAGTTGGTCCTAGAATGATGAGCATCCAAGTTGGGTATAATAAAAACTATCATAGAAAGTGAATTGGATGATATGATCAATTTGATGCTTGATAATTGTTTTGAGATATGGAGGTAGTGATATTAAAGTCATGCTAGTTGGGTGATTATGAATTTAAAGAATGCTTGTGTTGAAGTTTGTGATTCCCGTAGCATGCACGTATGGTGAACCGCTTTGTGATGAAGTTGGAGCACAATTTTATTTATTGATTGTCTTCCTTATGAGTGGCGGTCGGGGACGAGTGATAGTCTTTTCCTACCAATCTATCTGATGAACTCATGTACCTAGGGTAGGGTCATGGACCTGTCCAAGGTACCCTCCCCGAGGACATCTTTTAGAAGAAGCCGTCTTCCAGTCGACCAAGAGGGACTCCACTCGACGGACTAGAAGACACTCGACGGACCTGAAGACACTCGACCATGAAGACTCACTCGACCACCAGGAGTTCAAGATCTACTCTGAATCCAAATGATCTGTAATTAAGTAGTCTTTATGGTCATGATAACACTTTATGTAAGGCGTTACCAGTAACGCCGGACCTTAATGTACTTTAACCCTCCGCTACGTGGGCTGGCTGGGGTCTTGGCATCCTCTATATAAGCCACCCCCCTCCACTAGCAGAAGGGTGGACACCCATGTAACTCTCACACATATAATCTAGTCGACCGCCTCCGGGCTCCGAGACGTAGGGCTATTACTTCTTCCGAGAAGGGCCTGAACTCGTAAAAGACTTGTGTGCACAACTACTCCATAGCTAGGATCTTGCCTCTCCTTAGTACCCCCCCTACACTACTGTCAGACTTAGAACCACGACAGTTGGCGCCCACCGTGGGGCAGGTGTCTTAGCGACTTATTGGAGAAGTTGCAATTTTTCCGATTCCCATCATCATGGTTTCAGGTGGAGTTTTGGTTGAGGGCCATGAGATCCGTCTCGGCGCGCTCACGTTCGTCGCCAACGACTCTGCCTGGCTGCAGGAGGCTCCGCTCGACGTGGATGCGCTCCCGATCCGCGGAGCTACGCACTTTCGAGCATGCATCCGTGGCGTCCTTCTGCGGCAACCGTCGACTCAGTATCCGCCGGTTTTTGTGTCATCCTCCCTCCCAGCTTCCCGCCGACGTAAGCGCTCCGGTTGGTCGAGGCTTCAGCGGTGGGTGAGGCACGCAGTGGCTCGCCAGTTGACCACCGCCAAAGTCGCGGCAATCGAGCCCGACGAATCTCTCTACGGCCTGTTCGACCTGTCGACTGGCTCCGCAGAGACTGCATCCGAGTGCGACAGCAGTGATCCAGTGGCGGAGGTCCTGATGGTCAACGGACCGCACGTC
>NC_041385.1:334762587-334815588 GCF_002162155.2 Triticum dicoccoides | reverse complement strand
CACCAAGGGAGGCAACGGCGGAGGCGATACGTCGCACGACCATGAGGAATACCTCCCCGAGCCCCTCAATTCGCAGCAGAGGGAAGAGCTTCGCCGCCGGAATATGGATGCGCTTCACACTCCGATCGTTGGAGAAACCCCTGAGGCTCGCGCCTTATAGGACGCGCGCTTAGCCAACCTGGCTGAGCGCACTCGACTGGAGAACCTTCAGCGGGCACTCGAAGAGCGCGCGTGGCAACGGATTCCAGACTCTAGTCGACGCCAACTCTTTAAACCTCCGACTCAGGTATATCGAACTCCGATTCAGAATTAAGCAGCTGCAACCCGTATAGCAGAGTCGATTCAGCCTTCCCAGTCAGAGGCTGGAAGAGGCTTGATGCAGATCAAGGATTTGCTCCGGGCAGCAGGAGATCAGAATTCAGCTCTATCGCAGTCACGGAACAGGATTCACAGCAGGTCCGTGGCGGCGAATACGGTCCAGTCGGCTCATAGCCCCAGATCGCCCCCGAGGCGTGAAGGGCGTGGCGACCGGCACGATCAGTACAGGAACTATGAGCAGTATGATCACCGACTCGATCACAACGATCGACGTTGAGTGCCCACTCCTCCCCCAAGGGGTGGATCATATGTGCCTCGACAGCAGGATGATAGACGCCAGCACAGTGGCGGGCGAAGGATTCCAGTCGACCCCAGAGAACCAGGCTTTGACGCGAGATCCATCATCGTTTAAGGTTTGGTCGACCGGAATAGAGCCCACAGAGAGGGTAATGACAGAGATGTACCCACCAGCAGCCGAGTGCATGTCTCCGGACCAGAGTGTTTCAGCAGAGCCATCAAAGCCGCGGTGATTCCTCCCAACTTCAGGTTGGCGACTGGAGTCAGCAAGTTCAACGGTGAGTCCAAGCCTGATACTTGGCTTGAGGACTACCGAGTGGCTGTTCAGATCGGCGGCGGGAATGACGAGGTGGCCATGAAGCATCTGCCTCTTATGTTGGAAGGGTCAGCCAGAGCATGGCTGAATTAGTTGACACCCAGCAGCATTTACACGTGGGAAGACCTCTCCCGAGTGTTTGTGAGGACGTTCAAAGTAACATGCAAGCGACCAGCAGGACTGACGGAGCTGCAATCTTGTGTGCAAAAGTCGAATGGGACTCTGAGGGATTACATCCAGAGGTGGATCACACTGCATCACACGGTAGAGAATGTATCTGATCACCAGGCAGTTTGCGCCTTCAAGGAGGGCGTAAAATACAGAGAGCTAAGCCTGAAATTTGGTCGAACCGGAGACATGTCTCTGAGTCGAATGATGGAAATAGCCACCAAATATGCCAATGGTGAGGAAGAGGATCGGCTCCGGAGCGGTAAGCACAAATCAGTCGCCCAGGACACCGAAGGCGGAAATTCCAGTCGGAAGCAAAAGCGTAAAGCCGAGCCAGTCGCTCCTGGAGAAGCCTTGGCCCTGAATCAAGGAAAGTTCAAAGGGAAGCCCAAGGTGCCTTGGAACCCCAAGAAAGTAAAAGATAAGAAGGAAATGACGTGATGGATTTGCCATGTCACATCCACACCAAGAAAGATGAAGAGGTTAACTTCATTTACCCGAAGCATACCACTCGACAGTGTCGACTCCTCATACAGCAGTTCCAAGGGAAGCAGTCCAAGGACAAAGAAAAAGAGTCAGACAAGGTTGAGGACAAAGAGGACAGTGACGAGGAATATCCACAGGTCAATTCCACCCTGATGATTTTTGCTGACGTTGAGAGAAAAAACCGACTGAAAGTTATAAACCGAGAGGTGAATATGGCTGCTCTGTCAACACCCAATTATCTGAAGTAGTCTCAAACTGCCATTACATTCGACCAATCTGATCACCCGACGCACATAGCCACCCCTGGGAGGCAAGCGTTGGTGGTCGACCCAGTCGTTGAGGGCACTCGACTGACCAAAGTGTTGATGGATGGCGGCAGCAGTTTGAATATACTATACGCTGAGACGCTGAAAGGGATGGGCATTCCGATGTCCAGACTGAGCACAAGCAACATGAGTTTCTATGGATTCATCCTTGGCAAGAAGGCCGCGTCACTCGGCCAGATTGCTCTTGATGTGGTTTTTGGGGATTCAAAGAATTTCCGCAAAGAGAAGCTGACATTTGAGGTTGTGGATTTCTAGAGTGCCTACCATGCTATTTTGGGCAGGCCAGCTTATGCACGTTTTATGGCCCGGCCATGTTACGTGTACCTCAAATTAAAGATGCCTGGCCCTAAAGGCGTGATCACTGTCACTGGTAACCGCAAGAAGGCGGAAGAGTGCTTCCAGAAAGGCTCAAAGATCACCGATGCTCAGATGGTGGCAGAAGAGTGGCAAGAACACCAGAGGAATGCGGACCCGAGTGATTTGTTGCGGGCCAAAAAGCCTGCTACGGAATCAGCGTTCCAGTCGTCTGGTGAGACAAAACCAGTTCACATCCACCGGACCGACCCCAACGCTGCTCCGACTCATATCTCCACAACACTCGACCCCAAATAGGAAGAAGCGCTCATCCAGTTCCTCCGTGAGAACTGGGACATCTTCGCATGGAAACCTTCTACATGTCGGGTGTACCCAGGGGACTGGCTGAGCATCGTCTGCGAGTCGATTAAAAGGAAAAACCTATGAAGGAACATCTGCGATGATCCGCGGCTATTGGCGAAGAAGTGGCTCGGCTCCTAGCAGCAGAGTTTATCTGAGAGATTTACCACTCTGAGTGGCTTGCCAATGTCGTCATGGTCCCCAAAAAGGACAATTCACTTTGCATGTGCATCGATTTTAAGCATATCAATCGAGCCTACCCGAAAGATCATTTTCCACTTCCCCGCATCAACCAAATAGTCGACTCGACTGCGGGATGTGAGCGACTGTCTTTCTTGGACGCTTATTTCGGGTACCATCAGATCCGTCTGTTTGGACCCGATGAGATCAAAACAGCTTTCATCACACCATTCGGGTGCTTCTGTTATGTCACCATGCCATTCGGCCTCAAGAATGCCGGAGCCACGTTCATGAGGATGATTCAGAAGTGTTTGCTCACTCAAATCAGTCGGAATGTGGAAGCATACATGGATGATATTGTGGTCAAGTCACGGAAAGGTTCCGACCTGCTGACTGACCTTGCTGAAACATTTGCCAACCTCAGAAGGTACGATATCAAGCTTAACCCATCCAAGTGCACATTCGGAGTTCCTGGTGGAAAGTTACTCGGTTTTCTCGTTTCCGAACGAGGAATCGATGCAAACCTAGAGAAAGTAGGCACTATACTCCGAATGAAACGACTTGTGCGTGTGCATGATGTTTAGAAGGTTACTGGTTGCTTGGCCGCTTTAAGTCGATTCATCTCTCGTCTCGGTGAGAAGGCATTGCCTCTTTACCGACTGATGAAGAAGTCAGACAAGTTCGAGTGGACTCCTGAAGCTGACGCAGCGTTTGCAGAGCTAAAAACCCTGCTTTCCACCCAGCCGGTGCTTGCTGCCCCGATCAGCAAAGAGCCTTTGCTGCTTTACATTGCAGCCATAGGACAAGTCATCAGTACTGTACTTACGGTCGAGCGGGAAGAAGAAGGGAAAGCCTTCAAAGTTCAGCGCCTAGTATATTACATTTCTGAAGTCCTGACCCCATCCAAGCAACGATACCCTCATTATCAGAAGCTTGTATATGGGATTTATATGACCACAAAGAAAGTTGCTCACTACTTCTTTGACCATATCATCACAGTCGTCAGCAACACCCCCTTATCAGAGATTCTGCACAACAGAGAAGCAACTGGTCGAGTGGCAAAATGGGCGATTGAACTCCTTCCCCTGGATATCAGATTTGAGGCAAAGAAATCTATCAAGTCCCAAGCAATAGCAGATTTCCTCGCCGAGTGGACTGACAGCAGTTACCGACTCAAGTTCACTTGGAGCACTGGACTATGTTCTTCGATGGCTCCAAAATGTTGAATGGTTCCGGTGCCGGGGTAGTGTTGGTCTCCCCCCGAGGAGATAAGCTCATATATGTACTCCAGATTCACTTTGATTCCTCCAACAATGAAGCAGAATACGAAGCACTCTTGTACGGGTTGCGTATGGCCATTTCACTCGGCATCCGTCGCCTCATGGTCTATGGTGACTCGGATTTGGTGGTCAACCAAGTGATGAAGGAGTGGGACGTCAGAAGCCCAGCCATGACTGGTTACTGTAATGCAGTCAGAAAGCTGGAGAAGAAATTTGAGGGATTAGAGCTCCATCACGTCCCCCGACTGAAAAATCAAGCAGCCGATGACTTGGCGAAGATAGTTCCAAAAGAGAAGCCATTCCGAGTGGCGTGTTTTTGGAGCATGTTCACACGCCGTTGGTTCAAGAAGATACTTTCACTGAGGAAGCCCCGCAGCTAAAAAGCGCCATAGATCCGACTAAAGTCGCGGTCCCAGCTGTGGTCGACTTAATCATGGAAGTTCTGGTCATCACTCCCGACTGGACAGTGCCCTATATCGCCTATATTCTAAGGAAAGACCTCCCAGAGAATGAAGAAGAGGCTCGGGAGATCGTCCGCCGATCCAAAGCCTTTACTGTCATGAGGGGACAGTTGTACAGAGAAAGTGCAACTGGAGTCAGCCAGAAATGCATAACACCGGAACAAGGTCGAATGATTCTCAACGACATCCACTCGGGGACCTGAGGCCATCATGCGTCCTCTCGGACCATCATGGCTAAAGCATACCGAGCGGGTTTTTACTGGCCCAGAGCAAATGAAATGGCGAAAGAGATAGTCGACAAGTGTGAAGGTTGTCAGTTCTACTCCAACATGTCACACAAACCTTCCTCAGCCTTGAAGACCATCCCGATCGTCTGGCCTTTTGCTGTTTGGGGTTTAGATATGGTTGGACCACTGAGGACTGGCAGGAGCGGCTTCACCCATGTATTGGTGGCAGTCGACAAGTTCACCAAGTGGATCGAGGCCAAACCCATTAAAAATCTTGATGCTGGCACTGCCATCAGCTTCATCAGAGAATTAATATTCAGATATGGAGTTCCGCATAGCATCATCACTGATAATGGGTCAAACTTTGACTCCAATCAATTCAAAGCTTTCTGCGCTTCTCAAGGCACACGAGTCGACTACGCTTCAGTCGCACACCCCCAGTCAAATGGACAAGCAGAAAGAGCAAACGGTCTAATTCTCAAAGGACTGAAACCCCGGCTGATGCGCGACCTCAAGCACGCAGCAGGTGCGTGTGTTGACGAGCTTCCATCAGTTCTTTGGGGACTGAGGACTACTCCAAATCGGTCTACTGGGAGGACCATGTTCTTTTTGGTCTACGGAGCTGAAGCGGTTCTGCCAAGTGACCTGCTTCACAATGCACCACGAGTCGAGCTCTACTCCAAAGCTGAAGCACAACGAGCACGGCAGGATGCAGTCGACCTTCTGGAAGAAGAAAGGGAGATGGCCATGATCCGATCGACCATCTATCAGCAAGACTTGTGTCGATTCTATGCCAGAAATGTGAAGAGCCGAGCCTTCCAAGAAGGAGACTTGGTCCTCTGAGTGGACCAACAGAAGCCACACAAACTCGCCCCTATTTGGGAAGGCCCCTTCATTGTTACCAAAGTTCTCCACAACGGAGCATACCGTCTTTACAACGTCGACCGCCAGATCGACGAGCCACGAGCTTGGAATGCGGATCTGCTCCGCTCCTTTTATACTTAAGTTTTCACTCGGATGAGTTGTAATAAAAGTACTTCAGTAGCGTATTCATCAAAGACAAGAGTTTCATAATTTTCTCAGTGATTGTTATTGCTTTTGTTCTCATAAATCAGTCCCCCAGTGGGTGGCTTAGCTGCGAACCCGTTTCGCCTAAGTTTGTAAAAAAAATCCTACCGAGTGGTAAGCCAGCCTTCCACTCGGAGGCTTAGCTGTGAATCCGTTTCGCCTAAGTTTAAACAAAATCCTACCGAGTGGTAAGCCAGCCTTCCACTCGGAGGCTTAGCTGCAGTCCAAGCACTCGCCTAAGTTAAACAAAATCCTACCGAGTGGTAAGCCAGCCTTCCACTCGGAGGCTTAGCTGCAGTCCAAGCACTCGCCTAAGTTAAACAAAATCCTACCGATTGGTAAGCCAGCCTTCCAGTCGGAGGCTTAGTTGTAGTCCAAGTACTCGCCTAAGTTAAACAAAATCCTACCGAGTGGTAAGCCAGCCTTCCACTTGGAGGCTTAGCTGCAGTCCGAGCACTTGCCTAAGTTAAACAAAATCCTACTGAGTGGTAAGCCAGCCTTCCACTCGGAGGCTTAGCTGCAGTCCAAGTACTCACCTAAGTTAAACAAAATCCTACCAAGTGGTAAGCCAGCCTTCCACTCGGAGGCTTAGCTGCAGCCTAGTGCTCGCCTAAGTTTTTGAAAATCCTACCGAGTGGTAAGCCAGCCTTCCACTCGGAGGCTTAGCTGCAACCCAGTGTTCGCCTAAGTATAAAAGACAATGTACGCTTCGCAAGGAGGACGAGGCGCAGGTCAACCCCTGCCTCCTCCTTCCGAGCTACGCCACAAATACAACGTGCGTTCCGCAAGGAGGACGAAGCGCAGGTCGACTGCTACCTTCTCCTCCAAAGCCGCGCCATGAAAATCCTACCGAGTGGAGAGCAAACCTCCCACTCGGGGGCTTAGCTGCAGCCCAGTGCTCTCCTAAGTTTCTAAAAATCCTACCGAGTGGAGAGCAAGCCTCCCACTCGGGGGCTTAGCTGCACCCCAGTGCTCGCCTAAGTTTCTAAAAATCCTACCGAGTGGAGAGCAAACCTCCCACTCAGGGGCTTAGCTGCAGCCCAGTGCTCGCCTAAGTTTCTAAATCCTACCGAGTGGAGAGCAAACCTCCCACTCGGGGGCTTAGATGCAGCCCAGTGCTCGCCTAAGTTTCTAAATCCTACCGAGTGGAGAGCAAACCTCCCACTCGGGGGCTTAGATGCAGCCTAGTGCTCACCTAAGTTCCTAAATCCTACCGAGTGGAGAGCAAACCTCCCACTCGAGGGCTTAGCTTCGGCCCAGTGCTCGCCTAAGTTTCTAAAATCCGGTCGAGTGGAGAACAAATCTCCCACTCGGAGGCTTGGCTGCAGCCCAGCACTCGCCTAAACATGACGAGTACAAGTCGATTGCAATTTGTGCTTCGTTCCTACCTGCAAAAGAGCATCATAGACGCTAGTATATATTCCAACCCAAGGAGGATGGTTGTTCAAAAGCAGAAGCAAACATATTTCAACGGCAAACCAAATTTGGATAACGTCCTACGGATCCAGAAGTGCTCAGGCACCAAGCCTGTTAAAGTTTATCGGTTACAAGACCACTCGGCATTCCGAGGAAAATTTAAGACATCAAGTGTAAAAGTTTTTTACCCCTCCTGCGGAGGGCTAGAAGGCGCAACAAACTCATCCAGGTCGATCCCGTCTGCGATCGGAGTGGCAGCAACAATGAAGGTCTCCATGAAAGAACGGAAGTCATGCTTCCTGGTATTGGCCACCTTGAGAGACACCACCTTGTCTTCTCTCGCTTCCTTGCAGTGGACGCGGACTAAGGACAGAGCAACGTCGGCACCACACCTGGCAGAAGACTTCTTCCATTCTTGCACTCGACTTGGAACTTCATTTAGTCGAGTCATCAGAGACTCGAGGTCGCTCTGAAGTGTTTCTTCTGGCCAGAGTGATGTGTCGATGCGCGACGTTGCAGCCTTCAGTCTTGCAAGGTAGTCGACCACTGCAGCAACGTGAGACTCGAGGCGGAGCACGTTCATAGCGGCTTCATCTTTCACTAGAGAGTTGATGGGATCCAAGCCAGTTTCCACTCGACTAGTCTCCTCTTCAAAGTTTTGGCAGAATTCTGTGGACACGATTCAAGGATAAGCTAATGTTCCTACAGCAAGTCAGTAATTACCAGTCGGATATAAGGGGTTACCTTCGAGCATGAGGAATAGCTTCTTGGCGAGTCCTCCCAGATAAACCTCCAAGTCATTCTTCTTTCCCGCCAATTCGCCAGCTTTGTCACTCAGGACCATCTTGTCATTCTTCACTCGAGTGACTTCCTGGTTGGCCACGTCGAGAGCAGCTTTCAGATTAGTGTTTTCCTCTTCAAGTTTGCTGACGGAAGCCAACTTCTCTTCTGCGAGTTTTGTCTTGTCCGAAGCCGCTTTCTGCGCCTCGGCAAGGTCGAGGTCCTTCTTTTTCAGAGCATCCTTCAGTTTATCTGCAAAATTAGAATAAGATTAGACTCGGGGACAGACAAGAAGCAAAGACAGGCGTCAAGATTCTCACCAAACATACCTTTTGCCTCCTCCTTCGACTTCGTGAAGTTCTCTTGGACAAGTTTTAGATCAAGCTCAAGCTGGATATGCTTGTTCTCCAACTTGGCATAACGAGAAACAAGGTCGCAAGATTTCTGCGAAAAACTAGTCGACAGACATCAAAGATAGAGCACTTCCGAGTGACTAAGAGAAAAATCGTAGTGTTTCTAAGACTACATCTGAATCAAAAATATTCAACTATAGTCTCGGGGACTACACCCAGTGGGTGCACTCAGCATGCCCCCATTGGTTCTACCGGCTCGGATCGATCAGTCGACCGAAAGCAGCTAACAGTCAGCAGTTAGACAAAAAAAACGAAGAATTATTCAGAGCATAGCCGACTGCCAGCAGTCGACCACGGTCTCGGGGACTACACCCAGTGGGTGCACTCAGCGTGCCCCCACCGGTTCCATGATTCCACTCGACTAGTTTGAGTGAAACAAGTAAAAGTGAGAAATTTCAAGACACAAATACTACAGTCAACTGCCAGCAGTCCACCGTAGTCTCGGGGACTACACCCAGTGGGTGCACTCAGCGTGCACCCACTAATCCTGACATTCCAATTGACACACCCAGTGGGTGCATGACAAACATTAAGATTTTTAGTCGGTGTTCAACTAACCTGGACATTGCTGTGAAGAGCTGAACTCGCGTCATAAGCTGCTTGGCTGGCGGTTCGGATCGCTTTCACCTGCTCCATCATGATCCCTGCTTGACGAATGGCTTCTTTGGCAGCACTCGCTTGGTCCTCCGGGACATGGTACATGGAGAAGAGAGAAGGTGGATCAGCACTCAACGACGAAGGGCGGGCAACCGTCAACGGCTCCACAGAGGACACGGTAGCCCGAGCAACATTGCTCCCCTCCGGAATCAGTGGTTCAGGTGCTGACACAACCCGAGCAGCCTTGCCAACAGTCGCCTTCCTGCTCCTCCTCGGCCTTAGTGGCGCTTCATCGTCATCGTCAAGGAGATTGATGATAACGCTAGGTGGAGCTGCAGAAAAAGTTCAAAGTCAAAAATAAAGATCCAATCGACCGAAAGCGAAACTGCACAGATCATACCAGGATGAGAAGTAGCAGCATCTTCCATTTCTTGATCCTCATGCCTGGCTGAAGTTTCAAAAGTAGCAGCACTGCGATTTCAAAAATCAGTCGGTCAGCGATGGAGTCGACCAAGAATATATCCATGTTAAAAGGAAAAATATGAGTTATGTTGTTACCCAGAAACAGTCAGAATCTCCATCCTCATCTTCGGTAGGGCCTTCGCCGGTTTTGTCGGGGCCGCTCGGGGTTGCTTCGCTGCCTTCTCAGTCGGCGCCGGTGAAGTCGTCTGAGGGCGTTTCATCGATTGCCCAGCAGGCACGACTCCCTTGCCGCGTTCGACCGCAGGGTCGTGGGCGAGCTTGGACCTTCTTTCAAAACAAGGAGGCACAACTTCCTCCTCCTCTTCCTCCTCCTATTCCTCCTCATCGGAGCCTACATCTTCGTCACCCTCATCACCATCCGATTCCCACTCCTCCTGACTTTCACCTCCACTTCCTTCCTCCTCCTTGGCCCGTGCTTGCGCCGCGTTGGGCATCAAATACAACTCAGTGGTCTCCTGAAAGCCAACAAGCAAGACAAAAGTCGATCGACTGATCCGGGACAAAACAGAACGGACGGAACATGAGTACAATCGGAGAAAAGTAGTCATACCTTGTGTGCCTCATAAGATTGGTCGAGTGGCGGGATCCTCCTGGCTCCACGAGGGTTGTCCTTGTTCCCTGTGATGGCAGTCATCCACCTCTCCAGTGTGGCATCGTCGACCTCCTCTGGGTGGACCAAAGTGGTGTCTTCAGTACCAGAGTACAACCACATCGGGTGGCCCCGGTACTGGAGTGGTTGGATGCGCCGCTGAAGGAAAACCTCCAGAAGATCCATGCCAGTCACACCGTCGCGAATAAGCTGGACTACCCGCTCCATCAGCATTTTTACCTGAGCCTTCTCCTCCGGAACTACTTTCAGAGAGGATGGCTTGTTCACTCGACTCATAGAAAAGGGAGGGAGCCCAGTCGACTGCCCTGGCGTCGGCTGGTCTTGGTAGTAGAACCAGGTCGACTACCACCCTCTGACTGACTTGGGAAGGGTCATAGCTGGAAAAGCACTCTTACTCCTCATCTGAACCCCAAGACCCCCACACATCTGGATTACCTGAGTTCTCTCGTCATTTGGGTTGGCCTTTTTCACCGTCTGAGAGCAACAAGTGAATATGTGTTTGAAAAGGCCCCAGTGCGGCCGACAACCCAAGAAGTTTTCGCACAAAGATACGAAAGCGGCGAGATAGGCAATGGAATTGGGTGTAAAGTGGTGAAGCTGAGCCCCGAAGAAGTTCAGAAACCCTCGAAAGAAAGGATGCGGCGGCAGAGAGAACCCACGATCTACATGAGTCACTAAGAGGACACACTCACCCTCCTGAGGCTGCGGCTGCCACTCCGTCCCCGGGAGCCTCGCCGACCGTGCGCAATCAGGCCTTCGCTGGCCAGGTCGTCGAGATCCTTCTGGGTGATGGTCGAGCGGATCCAATCACCCTGGATCCAACCTTATGGCAGGCAGGACCGCGACGAGGATCCGCCCCGACTGGTCGCTCTCCCCTTCACCTTCGTCGTCGCCTTCTTCGCCCGCTCCAAAGCCGCCGTCCTCTCCTTCACCATTGTCGCCGATGAGGCTGGAACGGAGCAGCGGCGATGAGCAGTTGGTGAATGCAACGGAGGAATCTGCTCAAAAACCTCTGCCCGGTCCCTTATATGGAGTCGCTTCCGAGTGGCTGACTGGTAGGCCCGGGCAATCCTGTCAAATCCCGAAACAGTCGTGCAGGCGATACGTGGCAAAAAAGGCGGCGCGGGAATCGAGGCGTCTCTGCCTTATCCCATTCGAGTACCGCGGTCTTCTCCGCTTCGCGCGCTTCCCAAAATTCAGATCCCACTAAATCCTCTAACCGCGGGACAACTTGTCAGACGGATGATCTCCTACGATCTGTCGCTCAGAAATCTCCAAGTCCGTAAAGTTCACTCGACAGATATAAAGAATGGCGCAAGGCGACTAAAAGAAAGTTGACATCCCCACTTGAAAGTCATTGATCCAGAGCAAAACACCTTTACAACACCAGGAAACAGGTCGGAAAGATTGCCAACTCCTTCCTCACTCAAACCTCGATCCATTCGGGGGCTAATGATGAAGTCATGTACCTAGGGTAGGGTCATGGACCTGTCCAAGGTACCCTCCCCGAGGACATCTTTTAGAAGAAGCCGTCTTCCAGTCGACCAAGAGGGACTCCACTCGATGGACTAGAAGACACTCGACGAACCTGAAGACACTCGACCATGAAGACTCACTCGACCACCAGGAGTTCAAGATCTACTCTGAATCCAAACGGTCTGTAATTAAGTAGTCTTTATGGTCATGATAACACTTTATGTAAGGCGTTACCAGTAACGCCGGACATTAATGTACTTTAACCCTCCGCTATGTGGGATGGCTGGGGTCTTGGCATCCTCTATATAAGCCACCCCCTCCACTAGCAGAAGGGTGAACACCCCTGTAACTCTCACACATATAATCCAGTCGACCGCCTCCGGGCTCCGAGACGTAGGGCTATTACTTCTTCCGAGAAGGGCCTGAACTCGTAAAAGACTTGTGTGCACAACTACTCCATAGCTAGGATCTTGCCTCTCCTTAGTACCCCCTACACTACTGTCAGACTTAGAACCACGACACTATCCCCCTAGGAGCATGCGCGTAGTACTTTGGTTTTTGATGACTTCTAAATTTTTGCAACAAGTATATGAGTTCTTTTGATTAATGTTGAGTCCATGGATTATACGCACTCTTTCACCCTTCCACCATTGCTAGACTCTCTTGTATCGTGCAATTTTTGCCGGTACCATACACCCACCATTTACCTTCCTCAAAACAGCCACCATACCTACCTATTATGGCATTTCCATAGCCATTCCAAGATATATTGCCATGCAACTTTCCACCGTTCCGTTCATATGACACATATTACTTTTGTCCTATTGCTTTTTGCATGATCATGTAGTTGACATTATATTTGTGGCAAGGCCACCTTCATAATTTTCATACATGTCACTCTTGATTCATTGCATATCCCGGTACACCGCCGGAGGCATTCATATAGAGTCATATCTTGTTCTAGCTTCGAGTTGTAAATCCATAAAAGTGTGATGATCTTCATCATTAGAGCATTGTCCTAGTGAGGAAAGGATGATGAAGACTATGATTCCCCCACAAGTCGGGATGAGACTTCGGACTTTACAAAAAGAAAAAAAGGGAAAGAAAAAAAGAGAGAAAAAAAAGAGAAAGGCCAAAAAGAAGAAAAAAAAGATAGGCCAAAGAAAAAAAAGAAAAGAAAGAAAAAACAAAATGAGAGAAAAAGAGAGAAGGAACAATGCTACTATCTCTATTTCCACACTTGTGCTTCAAAATAGCACCATGATCTTCATGATAGAGAGTCTCATATGTTGTCACTTTCATATACTAGTGGGAATTTTTCATTATAGAACTTGGCTTGTATATTCCAATGATGGGCTTCCTCAAAGTGCCCTAGGTCTTCGTGAGCAAGCAAGTTGGATGCACCCCACTTAGTTTCTTTTATTGAGCTTTCATATATTTATAGCTCTAGTGCATCCGTTGCATGGCAATCCCTACTCACTCACATTGATATCTATTAATGGGCATCTCCATAGCCCGTTGATACGCCTAGTTGATGTGAGACTATCTTCTCCTTTTTGTCTTCTCCACAACCACCATTCTATTCCACATATAGTGCTATGTCCATGGCTCACGCTCATGTATTGCGTGAAAGTTGAAAAAGTTTGAGATTATTAAAGTATGAAACAATTTCTTGGCTTGTCATCGGGGTTGTGCATGATTAAATACTTTGTGTGATGAAGATAGAGCATAGCCAGACTATATGATTTTGTAGGGATAACTTTCTTTAGCCATGTTATTTTGAGAAGACATGATTACTTTGATTAGTATGCTTGAAGTATTACTATTTCTTATGTTAATATGAACATTTATTTTGCATTCATTTGGATCTGAACATTCATGCCACAATAAAGAAAATTACATTATGAATTATGCTAGGTAGCATTCCACATCAAAAATTCTCTTTTTATCATTACCTACGCAAGGACGAGCAGGAATTAACCTTGGGGATGCTTGATACGTCTCCAACGTATCTATAATTTTTGATTGTTCCATGCTATTATATTACCCCTTTTGGATGTTTATGGGCTTTATTTTACACATTTATATCATTTTTGGGACTAACCTACTAACCGGAGGCCCAGCCCATATTGCTGTTTTTTTGCCTATTTCAGTATTTCGAACAAAAGGAATATCAAACGGAGTCCAAACGGAATGAAACCTTCGGGAGCATGATTTTTGGAACAAACGTGATCCAGAGAGCTTGGAGTGCAAGTCAAGAAGCTTACGAGGGCCCCACGAGATAGGGGGTCGCGCCCCCCCTGTAGGGCGCGCCCCCTGTCTCGTGGGCCCCTCGGGCGGCCATCGACGTACTTCTTCCTCTTATATATACCTACGTACCCCGAAAACATCCAGGAGCACCACAAACCACAATTTCCACCGCCGTAACCTTCTGTATCAGCGAGATCCCATCTTGGAGCCTTCGTCGGCACTCTGCCGGAGGGGGATTCAACCACGGAGGGCCTGTACATCAACATCCTTGCCCCTTCGATGAGTTGTGAGTCGTTTACCCCACAGACCTACGGGTCCATAGTTATTAGCTAGATGGCTTCTTCTCTCTTTTTGGATCTCAATACAATGTTCTCCCCGTCTCTTGTGGAGATCTATTCGATGTAAACTCTTTTTGCGGTGTGTTTGCCGAAAACCGATGAATTGTGGGTTTATGATCAAGTTTATCTATGAATGATATTTGAATCTTCTCTGAATTCTTTTATGTATGATTGAGTTATCTTTGCAAGTCTCTTTGAATTATCAGTTTGGTTTGGCCTACTAGATTGGTCTTTCTTGCCATGGGAGAAGTGCTTAGCTTTGGGTTCAATCTTGCGGTGTTCTTACCCAGTGACAGAAAGGGTTGCAAGACACGTATTGTATTGTTGCCATCGAGGATAACAAGATGGGGTTTATATCATATTGCATGTGTTTATCCCTCTACATCATGTCATCTTGCTTAATGCGTTACTCTGTTCTTATGAACTTAATACTCTAGATGCAGGCAGGAGTCGGTCGATGTGTGGAGTAATAGTAGTAGATGTAGGCAGGAGTCGGTCTACTTGTTATGGACGTGATGCCTATATACTTGATCATGCCTAGATAATCTCATAACTATGCACTTTTCTATCAATTGCTCGCAGTAATTTGTTCACCCACCTTAATACTTATGCTATCTTGAGAGAAGCCTCTAGTGAAACCTACGGCCCCCGGGTCTATATCTTATTATATTTGCTTTCAATCTACTTTATTTGCATCTTTAGTTTTTGCATCTATATTATAAAATACCAAAAATATATTTATCTTATCATACTATTTTTATTAGATATCACTTTCGCAAGTGGCCATGAAGGGATTGACAACCCCTTTATTGCGTTGGTTGCGAGTTCTCAATTTGTTTGTGTAGGTGCGTGGGACTTTTGAGGAGCCTCCTACTGGATTGATACCTTGGTTCTCAAAACTGAGGGAAATACTTACGCTACACTTTGCTGCATCACCCTCTCCTCTTCGTGGAAAACAAACGCAAGCTCAAGACGTAGCAAAGGCCATGTCGGGGATCAGCCACTGGAATTCATCATCAACTTGCATGGTCCCCTGAGCAGTCGTCTTCGACTTCCATCTCCATTCGCAAGAGTGATGGATGTTGAATAACCACCGGGACTGAGGTTGCATGTGAGGGACTTCTGCAATGGCAACATGCGGGCAGACGTAGAGTTCCCCACACCTCATGTCATGCTTCTTCGGCATGGCTAGAAGACATTTGCTTGTTCCCATAGCTTGGAGGCGGGGCACGTCCTTCACTTCTAGTGAATGGAAACCACCCTACTATCCATCAAGGTCTTTGGGCGTTTGGTGCTCGCTTAGGGTGATGTGCAGAGAGCTCAACAGATGACGAAAGCTCCTCCTCGAACGGCAGCGAGGAGGAGGACGGTGGCAGCGATGACGGCGACACCGATGGGGAAGACGATGGCTCTGACTTCGGCTAAACACCAGTCGCATGCCCGCACCGTTACCATCAGCGAGAGGCTGGCGGCACCACCATCTGCACCTGCATCTTCTCCCTGGCAAGGCAATTTTGCCAGGGTGTTGGGTGTGGATGGTGTCTCCATCTCCTCCAGCAGTCTTCCAGCTAGACCCAGCAGGCTTCCCTGTAGACTCTGGCTTCGTCTTTCCTGCTGGTGTCCATGTTGCCCTGTCCAGCTGGCCCTGGTGACGGTGACCAGGGCATCGCCTAGCCGCTCTCCCCGCCCATCACCTTCGTCCGCGCCCTCCCTATCTTGTCGAGCTACGTCCCATGGACCCTGATGGGGTCAGGCTGGGCTTTTTCCCAGGTACTCCTTTTGCCCTCTTCGCCTTCCACCATAGTTCCTAGGAGGAGAGGGACAAGAAAGCGATTACGGGGCACTTATCTCTTTTCAGTCTAAAACATGTAGGCATTTGCCAAACTTTAGTCTTAAATATGTAATCACTTTTATCCATGTTTGTGCTCTGTAAGGTTTGTACTTGTTTATCCACATAATAATGAAAAAGACAAGCCTCGTCAAGTACTTCTGCATGTATCTTATCCATGTAGAGGGGAAACACCTCTATACTTTTAAGTAAACAAGTTTTCCCGGTAAGCCATCTTGTCGGTGCCCTTCGTTGTCGCCTTGGGGCTTGGCCTGTCGGGCTTAAAACTCCAGAAGGGGAGAGGCTTTTTGTTGATCCTTCTCTGTCAAATGCCACTGCAACCATTTGACTGAAACAACATTCGGATAAAAGGATGGGTGCACAACTGTTTTTAAGGTGACAAGGTTTCTCTATGCACAAGGTTTCTTCTTACAGAGACACATATGGATGAAAAGAAACTTATCTGTTAGGTTTGTCGGGGATCGATATGTAAGCTTGTTTTTCGTCTCTTCTTCCCAGGATCAAGTCCAAGGCAAGAGCCATGTAGTTAGTGCAGGAGAAAAACATAGCAGCATATGACCTTGTTGGGGAACGTTGCAGTACGGTTTCACCAAGATCCATCTATGAGTTCTTCTAAGCAACGAGTCAAGGGAGAGAGTTTGCATCTACATACCACTTGTAGATCGCATGCGGAAGCTTGCAAGGTGATGATGTAGTCGTACTCGACGTGATTCGAATCACCGATGACCAAGTGCTGAACGGACAGCACCTCCGCGTTCAACACACGTATGGGACGGGAGACGTCTCCTCCTTCTTGATCCAGCAAGGGGGAAGGAGAGGTTGAGGAAGACAGCTCCACCGGCAGCACGACGGCGTGGTGATGGTGGAGAGGCAGTACTCCGACAGGGCTTCGCCAAGCACACAACGGAGGAGGAGAGGTGTTGGGGAGGGGAGGGCTGCGCCTTGGAGGGTGGTACGACTGCCCTCCCCTCACCCCTCTATTTATAGGGGGAAGGGAGAAGGGGGCCGGCCCCCTAGAACCCATCTAGGGGGGGTGCGGCGGCCTAGGGGAGAGGGGAGAGGGTGGCTTGCCCCCCAAGCCAAGGGGGGCGCCCCCTCTAGGGTTCCCCCTCAACCCTAGGCGCATGGGCCCAAGGGAGGGGGGTGCGGCCAGCCCACCAGGGGCTGGCTCCCTGCCCCACGCAGCCCATGTGGCCCCCCGGGAGGGGTGGCCCCTCCCGGTGGACCCCCGGAACCCTTCCGGTGGCCCCGGTACAATACCGGTATGACCCCGAAACTTCCCGGTGTCCGTTTGACAACTTCCCATATATAAATCTTTACCTCCGGACCCTTCCGGATCTCCTCGTGACGTCCAGGATCCCATCCGGGACTCCGAACAACATTTGGTAGTCACATACTAGTCTTCCTAATAACCCTAGCGTCACCGAACCTTAAGTGTGTAGACCCTACGGGTTCGGGAGACATGCAGACATGACCGAGACGCTCTCAGTCAATAACCAACAGCGGGATCTGGATACCCATGATGGCTCCCACATGCTCCTCGATGTTGTCATCGGATGAACCACGATGTCGAGGATTCGATCAAACCCTGTATGCAATTCCCTTTGTCAATCGGTACGTTACTTGCCCGAGACTCGATCGTCGGTATCCCAATACCTTGTTCAGTCTCGTTACCAGCAAGTCACTTTACTCGTACCGTAATGCATGATCCCGTGTCCAACACCTTGGTCACATTGAGCTCATTATGATGATGCATTACCGAGTGGGCCCAGAGATACCTCTCCGTCATACGGAGTGACAAATCCCAGTCTCGATCCGTGTCAACCCAACAGATACTTTCGGAGATACCTGTAATGCACCTTTATAGTCACCCAGTTACGTTGTGACGTTTGATACACCCAAGGCACTCTTACGGTATCCGGGAGTTACACGATCTCATGGTCTAAGGAAGAGATACTTGACATTGGCAAAGCTCTAGCAAACGAACTAAACGACCTTTGTGCTATGCTTAGGATTGGGTCTTGTCCATCACATCATTCTCCTAATGATGTGATCCCGTTATCAACGACATCCAATGTCCATAGTCAGGAAACCATGACTATCTGTTGATCACAACGAGCTAGTCAACTAGAGGCTCACCAGGGACATATTGTAGTCTAAGTATTCACACGTGTATTACGATTTCCGGATAATACAGTTATAGCATGAATAAAAGACATTTATCATGAACATTGAAATATAATAATACTTTTATTATTGCCTCTAGGGCATATTTCCAACAGTCTCCCACTTGCACTAGAGTCACTAATCTAGTTACATTGTGATGAATCGAACACCCATAGAGTTCTGGTGTTGATCATGTTTTGCACGCGAGAGAGGTTTAGTCAGCGGATCTGCGACATTCAGATCCGTGTGCACTTTGCAAATCTCTATGTCTCCATCTTGAACATTTTCACGGATGGAGTTGAAATGACGCTTGATGTGCCTGGTCTTCTTGTGAAACCTGGGCTCCTTGGCGAGGGCAATAGCTCCAGTGTTGTCACAGAAGAGTTTGATCGGCCCCGACGCATTGGGTATGACTCCTAGGTCGGTGATGAACTCCTTCACCCAAATCGCTTCATGCGCTGCCTCCGAGGCTGCCATGTACTCCGCTTCACACGTAGATCCCGCCACGACGCTCTACTTGCAGCTGCACCAGCTTACTGCTCCACCATTCAACATATACACGTATCCGGTTTGTGACTTAGAGTCATCCAGATCTAAGTCGAAGCTAGCGTCGACGTAACCCTTTACGACGAGCTCTTCGTCTCTTCCATAAACGAGAAACATGTCCTTCGTCCTTTTCAGGTACTTCAGGATATTCTTGACCGCTGTCCAGTGTTCCTTGCCGGGATTACTTTGGTATCTTGCTACCAAACTTACGGCAAGGTTTACATCGGGTCTGGTACACAGCATGGCATACATAATAGATCCTATGGCTGAAGCATAGGGGATGACACTCATCTCTTCTTTATCTTTTGCCGTGGTCGGTGACTGAGCCGAGCTCAATCTCACACCTTGTAACATAGGCAAGAACCCCTTCTTGGACTGATCCATTTTGAACCTCTTCAAAATCTTATCAAGGTATGTGCTTTGTGAAAGACCTATGAGGTGTCTCGATCTATCTCTATAGATCTTGATGCCTAATATATAAGCAGCTTCTCCAAGGTCCTTCATTGAAAAACACTTATTCAAGTAGGCCTTAATGCTGTCCAGAAATTCTATATTATTTCCCATCAAGAGTATGTCATCTACATATAATATGAGAAATGCTACAGAGCTCCCACTCACTTTCTTGTAAACGCAGGCTTCTCCATAAGTCTGCATAAACCCAAACGCTTTGATCATCTCATCAAAGCGAATGTTCCAACTCCAAGATGCTTGCACCAGTCCATAAATGGATCGCTGGAGCTTGCATACTTTGTTAGCGTTCCGAGGATCGACAAAACCTTCTGGCTGCATCATATACAGTTCTTCCTTAAGATGCCCGTTAAGGAATGCTGTTTTGACGTCCATCTGCCATATCTCATAATCATAGTATGCGGCAATTGCTAACATGATTCGGACGGACTTCAGCTTCGCTACGAGAGAGAAAGTCTCGTCGTAGTCAATCCCTTGAACTTGTCGATAACCCTTAGCGACAACTCGAGCCTTATAGATGGTAACATTTCCATCCGCGTCCGTCTTCTTCTTAAAAATCCATTTGTTTTCTATCGCTCGCCGATCATCGGGCAAGTCTGTCAAAGTCCATACTTTGTTTTCATACATGGATTCTATCTCGGATTTCATGGCTTCAAGCCATTTGTTGGAATTCGGGCCCGCCATCGCTTCTTCATAGTTCGAAGGTTCATTGTTGTCTAACAACATGATTTCCAGGACAGGGTTGCCGTACCACTCTGGTGCGGAACGTGTCCTTGTGGACCTACGAAGTTCAGTAGTAACTTGATCCGAAGTACCTTGATCATCATCATTGTTTTCCTCTTCAGTTGGTGTGGGCATCACAGGAACGGTTTCCTGCGCTGCGCCACTTTCCTGCTCAAGAGGTAGTACTTCATCGAGTTCTACTTTCCTCCCACTTACTTCTTTCGAGAGAAACTCTTTTTCCAGAAAGCATCCGTTCTTGGCAACAAAGATCTTGCCTTCAGATCTTAAGTAGAAGGTATACCCTACAGTTTCCTTAGGGTATCCTATGAATACGCATTTTTCCGACTTGGGTTCGAGCTTTTCAGGTTGAAGTTTCTTGACATAAGCATCGCATCCCCAAACTTTTAGAAACGATAGCTTAGGTTTCTTTCCAAACCATAATTCATACGGTGTCGTCTCAACGGATTTAGACGGTGCCCTATTTAAAGTGAATGTAGCTGTCTCTAGAGCGTATCCCCAAAATGATAGCGGTAAATCGGTAAGAGACATCATAGACCGCACCATATCCAATAGGGTGCGATTACGATGTTCGGACACACTGTTTCGCTGAGGTGTTCTAGGCGGCGTGAGCTGTGAAACGATTCCACATTTCCTTAAGTGTGTACCAAATTCGTGACTTAAGTATTCTCCTCCACGATCTGATCGTAAGAATTTTATCTTTCGGTCACGTTGATTCTCTACCTCATTCTGAAATTCCTTGAACTTTTCAAAGGTCTCAGACTTGTGTTTCATTAAGTAGACATACCCATATCTACTCAAGTCATCAGTGAGAGTGAGAACATAATGATATCCTCCGCGAGCCTCAACGCTCATTGGACCGCACACATCGGTATGTATGATTTCCAACAAGTTGGTTGCTCGCTCCATTGTTCCGGAGAACGGAGTCTTGGTCATTTTGCCCAAAAGGCATGGTTCGCACGTGTCAAACGATTCATAATCTAGAGACTCTAAAAGTCCATCGGCATGGAGCTTCTTCATGCGCTTGACACCAATGTGACCAAGGCGGCAGTGCCACAAGTATGTGGGACTATCGTTATCAACTTTAAATCTTTTGGCATCTACACTATGAACATGTGTAATATTACGCTCGAGATTCATTAAGAATAAACCATTGACCATCGGAGCATGACCATAAAACATATCTCTCATATAAATCGAACAACCATTATTCTCAGACTTAAATGAGTAGCCATCTCGTATTAAACGAGATCCAGATACAATGTTCATGGTCAAACTTGGCACTAAATAACAATTATTAAGGTTCAAAACTAATCCCGTAGGTAAATGTAGAGGCAGCGTGCCGACGGCGATCACATCGACTCTGGAACCATTCCCGACGCACATCGTCACCTTGTCCTTTGCCAGTCTCCGTTTATTCCGCAGCTCCTGCTGTGAGTTACAAATATGAGCAACGGCACCGGTATCAAATACCCAGGAGTTACTACGAGTACTGGTAAGGTACACATCAATCACATGTATATCAAATATACCTTTGGTGTTGCCGGCCTTCTTATCCGCTAAGTATTTGGGGCAGTTCCGCTTCCAGTGACCCTTCCCCTTGCAATAAAAGCACTCAGTCTCAGGCTTAGGTCCATTCTTTGACTTCTTCCCGGTAACTGGCTTACCAGGCGCGGCAACCTCCTTGCCGTCCTTCTTGAAGTTCTTCTTACCCTTGCCCTTCTTGAACTTAGTGGTCTTATTGACCATCAACACTTGATGTTCTTTCTTGATTTCAGCCTCTGCTGACTTCAGCATCGAGAACACTTCAAGTATGGTCTTTTCCATCCCCTGCATGTTGTAGTTCATCACAAAGCTCTTGTAGCTTGGTGGGAGCGACTGGAGGATTCTGTCAATGACCGCCTCATCTGGGAGGTTAATGTTCAGCTGGGTCATACGGTTGTGCAACCCAGACATCTTCAGGATGTGCTCACTGACAGAACTGTTTTCCTCCATCTTACAACTGTAGAACTTGTCGGAGACATCATATCTCTTGACCCGGGCATGAGCTTGAAAAACTAGTTTCAGCTCTTCGAACATCTCATATGCTCCGTGGTGCTCAAAACGCTTTTGGAGCCCCGGTTCTAAGCTGTAAAGCATGCCGCACTGAACGAGGGAGTAATCATCAGCACGAGACTACCAAGCATTCATAATGTCTTGGTTCTCTGGGACGGGAGCTTCACCTAGCGGTCCTTCTAGGACATATTGTTTCCTGGCAGCTATGAGGATGATCCTCAGGTTCCGGACCCAGTCCGTATAGTTGATGCCATCATCTTTCAGCTTGGTTTTCTCTAGGAACGCGTTGAAGTTCATGTTGACATTAGCGTTGGCCATTGATCTACAAGACATATTTGCAAAGGTTTTAGACTAAGTTCATGATAATAAAGTTCTAATCAAATTATGAACTCCCACTTAGATTAGACATCCCTCTAGTCATCTAAGTGTTACACGATCCGAGTCGACTAGCCCGTGTCCGATCATCACGTGAGACGGACTAGTCATCGTCGGTGAACATTCTCATGTTGATCGTATCTTCCATACGATTCGTGTTCGACCTTTCGGTCTCCGTGTTCCGAGGCCATGTCTGCACATGCTAGGCTCATCAAGTTAACCCTAAGTGTTTTCGCTGTGTAAAACTGTCTTAAACCCGTTGTATGTGAACGTAAGAATCCATCACACCCGATCATCACGTGGTGCTTAGAAGCGACGAACTGTAGCAACGGTGCACAGTTAGGGGAGAACACTTCTTGAAAATTTTTGTAAGGGATCATCTTATTTACTACCGTCGTCCTAAGTAAACAAGATGCAAAACATAATAAACATCACATGCAATTATATAGTTGTGACATGATATGGCCAATATCATATAGCTCCATTGATCTTCATCTTCGGGGCTCCATGATCATCTTGTCACCGGCTTGACACCATGATCTCCATCATCGTGTCTTCATGAAGTTGTCACGCCAACGACTACTTCTACTTCTATGACTAACATTTAGCAATAAAGTAAAGTAGTTTACATGACGTTATTCAATGACACGCAGGTCATACAAAAAATAAAGACAACTCCTATGGCTCCTGCCGGTTGTCATACTCATCGACATGCAAGTCGTGAATCCTATTACAAAGAACATGATCTCATACATCACAATTCATCATTCATCACAACTTCTGGCCATATCACATCACATGATCAATCGCTGCAAAAACAAGTTAGACGTCCTCTAATTGTTGTTGCATCTTTTACGTGGCTGCAATTGGGTTCTAGCAAGAACGTTTTCTTACCTACGAATCACCACAATGTGATTTTGTCAACTTCTATTTACCCTTCATAAGGGCCCTGTTCATTGATTCCGCTCCAATAAAGTGGGAGAGACAGACACCCGCCAGCCACCTTATGCAACTAGTGCATGTCAGTCGGTGGAACCGGTCTCATGTAAGCGTACGTGTAAGGTTGGTCCGGGCCGCTTCATCCCACAATACCGTTGAGCAAGAAAAGACTAGTAGAGGCAAGTAAGATGACAAAATCCACGCCCACAACAAAATTGTGTTCTACTCGTGCAAAGAGAACTACGCATAGACCTAGCTCATGATGCCACTGTTGGGGAACGTTGCAGAAAATTAAAATTTTTCCTACGGTTTCACCAAGATCCATCTATGAGTTCTTCTAAGCAACGAGTCAAGGGAGAGATTTTGCATCTACATACCACTTGTAGATCGCGTGCGGAAGCTTGCAAGGTGATGATGTAGTCGTACTCGACGTGATTCGAATCACCGATGACCAAGTGCTGAACGGACAGCACCTCCGCGTTCAACACACGTACGGGACGGGAGACGTCTCCTCCTTCTTGATCCAGCAAGGGGGAAGGAGAGGTTGAGGAAGACAGCTCCACCGGCAGCACGACGGCGTGGTGATGGTGGAGAGGCAGTACTCCGACAGGGCTTCGCCAAGCACACAACGGAGGAGGAGAGGTGTTGGGGAGGGGAGGGCTGCGCCTTGGAGGGTGGTACGGCTGCCCTCCCCTCAGCCCTCTATTTATAGGGGGAAGGGAGAAGGGGGCTGGCCCCCTAGAACCCATCTAGGGGGGGTGCGGCGGCCTAGGGGAGAGGGGAGAGGGTGGCTTGCCCCCCAAGCCAAGGGGGGCGCCCCCTCTAGGGTTCCCCCTCAACCCTAGGCGCATGGGCCCAAGGGAGGGGGGTGCGGCCAGCCCACCAGGGGCTGGCTCCCTGCCCCACGCAGCCCATGTGGCCCCCCGGGAGGGGTGGCCCCTCCCGGTGGACCCCCGGAACCCTTCCGGTGGCCCCGGTACAATACCGGTATGACCCCGAAACTTCCCGGTGTCCGTTTGACAACTTCCCATATATAAATCTTTACCTCCGAACCCTTCCGGATCTCCTCGTGACGTCCAGGATCCCATCCGGGACTCCGAACAACATTCGGTAGTCACATACTAGTCTTCCTAATAACCCTAGCGTCACCGAACCTTAAGTGTGTAGACCCTACGGGTTCGGGAGACATGCAGACATGACCGAGACGCTCTCAGTCAATAACCAACAGAGGGATCTGGATACCCATGATGGCTCCCACATGCTCCTCGATGTTGTCATCGGATGAACCACTATGTCGAGGATTCGATCAAACCCTGTATGCAATTCCCTTTGTCAATCGGTACGTTACTTGCCCGAGACTCCATCGTCGGTATCCCAATACCTTGTTCAGTCTCGTTACCGGCAAGTCACTTTACTCGTACCATAATGCATGATCCCGTGTCCAACACCTTGGTCACATTGAGCTCATTATGATGATGCATTACCGAGTGGGCCCAGAGATACCTCTCCGTCATACGGAGTGACAAATCCCAGTCTCGATCCGTGTCAACCCAACAGATACTTTCGGAGATACCTGTAATGCACCTTTATAGTCACCCAGTTATGTTGTGACGTTTGATACACCAAAGGCACTCTTACGGTATCCGGGAGTTACACGATCTCATGGTCGAAGGAAGAGATACTTGACACTGGCAAAGCTCTAGCAAAACGAACTACACGATCTTTTATGCTATGCTTAGGATTGGGTCTTGTCCATCACATCATTCTCCTAATGATGTGATCCCGTTATCAACGACATCCAATGTCCATAGTCAGGAAACCATGACTATCTGTTGATCACAACGAGCTGGTCAACTAGAGGCTCACCAGGGACATATTGTGGTCTAAGTATTCACACGTGTATTACGATTTCCGGATAATACAGTTATAGCATGAATAAAAGACATTTATCATGAACATTGAAATATAATAATACTTTTATTATTGCCTCTAGGGCATATTTCCAACAGACCTCATCTAAATGATCATGGCAAGTTTATGCTAAACTAATCAGGCATGCTTGTTTTTATGGTGCTAGAGCTTCGTTTTATTATCAGCGCTCAAGGTCTGTGCCTCGCTTTGTACAAAGGGTTACATGCGCATCGGCAAGGCTTGTACAAAAGGGTGGCTATCGGGACAGGGCCTGGCAGCCGCGTCTTACGGGTAGAACTTGCGAAGCTGCTCAATATTCCATGAGTTTTGCATTTTAATGCCATCTTCGGTCTCCAGACGGACTGTGCCAAGTCGGGTAACTCGTACTACTTGGTATGGGCCTTCCCACTTTGGCGTAAACTTGTTGGAACCCTTGGCAGACTGAACATGCCTAAGGAAAAAGATCGCTTTCCTCAAGGCTCCAGGCATGGACCCTGCGGCTATGATAGCAGCGCAGGGCTTGGTGGTAGCGTGCAGCATGCAAAGCAGCCCAGAGATGGTTCTCCTACAAGAGCACGACATCGTCATGCCGGTGCTACTCTTGCTCTAATTCATCATAGGAAACTACTCGAGGTGACCCATATATGAGTTCTGTAGGGAGCACTGCTTCTGCCCCATAGACTAGGAAGAAGGGAGTCTGGCTGATAGTTCAATTTGGTGTCGTACGGAGGGACCAAATGTCACATTCCTAGCTTCTGGTAATGCACTAGGTTAGTCTCATGTGTGCGTCATGTTTGATCTGGAAAGAAACTTGAAATGGGGATTGCCTAAAACCCTAGCATCAAAGGAATTCACTAGGTTCAACTAAAATATTCTCAGTGAATCCAAATGGCTTTCAAAAATGTTCATCATTTCTGGAAAATGCTAGAAACAATAACCAGAGGTATTGCACATTTTTCCATGACATATTTGGGCTCTGAATTAAATCATATAGTGTTGGCATTTGGGCATTTAAATGCTATTAAATATTTTAAATGCTCAAATAATCATAAACTAAAATGTTTGCTGTTGGTTATATTCCAAACAGTGGCATTGAGCAGTTTCATGATTTTTGGATCTGTTTAAGTATTTTTAATAAAGCCCTAAAGATTACAGAATAATAGAAAACAAAAACTAAAATAGGAAAAGCAGAGAGAGAAGAAACCTACCTGGCACCCACCAAAGCCCACCTGGCCGGCCCAGTTGGCCAGCCCAGCCCACCTGGCCCCTCCCCTGTCGTCTTCCTCCTTGCCAGGAGGACGAGCGTGTGGCCGCAGCGCGTCGGCACACGCCCCAGCAACCTCCACCCTGCCTGCCTGCGTCCCTGTCGCCCTGGATCTCTACCGCGACGCCATGCACCCCCCGACCCCTCTCACTCCCCCTGTGCTCCTCCCTCTCCTTTGATTCTCTCTCCCGAGCACACCAAGCGCAGCCGTCGCTGCCGCTCGCTGCTGCCGCAGCCACTGTGCTCCCCTCGCCTCCTAGACGTGTCCCCGAGCTCCGCCACGATGTTGTCGTCCTCTCCACCGAGCCACGCCATGCCGGAAGCCCTGTGGCATCTCCAACATCGCCGTTTTCCCCCTCGGTCGTCCGAGATCGCCGTCCTTGCTCCATCGCCTCCGGACCTCCCCCGATCCCACTGAGCATCTCGCTGTGATCACCATGAGCCCCTCTACCGTTCCCATCTCTCCCTGCCGTCGATTTCCTCCTCTAGCCTCACTAACCACTGCGACCGAAGCTTGCCGCCACCGTGCCTCGTCGTCGTCGTGGCTAGAGCCATAGTGGCTCGAAGCCAAGCACACCAGTGTGCTTGGCTCTAGGAGCCCATAGCGCCCACCAGCTCCTCCTCCCATGCACCGTAGCGCCAAACCCGTCGTTGCCCGAACTCCTACCACCGCCTTAGAGCTCGCCGCCGTCAACTACGGCCACCCCAGCTCCTCCTGCTTGCCCTGCCAGACGTGCATGAGCCTCACCTGCGCGTAGGACCAAACCGCGGTCGATTTGGTCGACCGTGGGCAAATCCCGAGCCCCTACGCCGTCTCGGCCTCGCCAGTGGCTTAACGCTGGTGGGTTTGACCCACTTTGACCCCGGCTGGGCCCCGCCCTGAGACTATGACATGTGGGGTCGGCCCTAACTGGTTTAGTTAGGTGTTAGTTAGTGCTAATCACCACTGTTATGTGTTAATCCCCTCTCTAAACTAACCCTGAGCCACTGACATGTGGGCCCAGCCCTGCTGACATTTTTGTTAGAATTAGTCTAACCCTAATTAACTCAGTTAACTAATTGAGTCACTGAGCAGTGGGCCCCATTGGCCAAGTTTGACCTGGACGGGGCCTATTGACCTGCTGAGGTCAGCATGACCTAATGCTGATGCAGCATTACATTTTCTGGATTTATTATTAATTAGGAAATTCCAGAAAGTAGCTAAAACTTCTAAAAATCATAGAAAATTATCTGTAACTCCAAATAAGATAAATTATATATGAAAAATGATCAGAAAAATCCAATCTATCCATCTGCACTGGTTTCATACATGTTAAAGCAACTTAAACCTGCTGTTTATATCAAGACATGATAATGCAATTTATAAATTCATAGTTTGAGTTTGAACTTGAACCTTGGGTTCAAAATAACTCAACCCCTTCTGGTTTTAGCTGCATTAGCTCAATCCATAGCATCTTGCCATGTCACATTCATGCGTCATGTTGTTGCATTGCATTGATCATGTTCTCTCTTGTTTGCCGGTGGTTGTTCCCCCTTAGTAGACTTATGTTTCGACGATGTGATCAATGACACCGATGAAGAACTATACCATCTTCAGAAGTGCAAGGCAAGAAAAAACCCCTTGTTCATTCCGATACAATCCCACTCTCTCGCTCCTGCTCTCTTTTACTGCATTAGGACCATAATGACTCATGTGTTACTTGCTGCGGTAGTTGAACCCCCTTTTCCTCTGCATGACCTGTCATTACCACAATAAGTAGACGAAACCCACTAGCATGAGTAGGAGTTGTTTGAGCCTTGATGTGCCTACTCATTCATGTTTGTTGTCATGCCTGCTACTTCTTAGAGTTGAGTCTGGTCTGGTTCATCGGGGATGAACTGGAATGTTGTGAACATGCCCTACCGTGTGTGAGCTAAGTGTGTGAACACGATTTGGTAAAGGTAGCAGTGAGAGGCCATGTAGGAGTATATGGTGGGTTGTCTCATTGAAGCCGTCCTCAAGAACTGAGTTCTGTGTTTGTGATCCATGAACAACTACTACCACTCACTGGGATCCTTAATTGACCCTCTTGGCTTCTTAACCACCCCTGTCCTCTGTCCAGGAGTTGCAAGTAGTTTCTGGTGTTTGTAGTATGCTGGAGGCTGTGGGAAGCGCTGGCCCGAGGGGTGGGCTGTGATGCGGTAGGCACGTGGCACGGTGTACCGGGTGCCCGTTTGGTGTCTCGGGAACCCTGCTCACGTCGTTCAGGGCCGTATGTGGAAACTTCGGCCGGATTCCCTACGGATGGAACCTGAATAGGCGATAAACCTGGACTAGAGACTTGAATGTTTAGGTAGGTCGTGGCCGACACCATCGCCAGGCTTCCGCTTGAAGATTGCCGAGATACATGATGTGTACATGGCGGTAAGTGGCGAGAGTGTGTGTGAAGAAGTACACCCCTGCAGGGTTAGCATCATCTATTCAAATAGCCGTGTCCGCGGTAAAGGACCTCTGGGTTGCCTATACAGTTCATAGACAAGTGAAAGTGGATACTCTAAAATGCGCAAGATAAATGTGAGTGCCATGGATGGCGTTCTTGTAGGGAGACGGGAGCGGATCCATAGTAGTGTATTGATATGGTGAATATGTTGACTCCTGTGCGCCACAGAAAAAGAGTTACTTCCAGTCGTAGTTCAGGATAGCCACCGAGTCAAAGCTGGCTTACTGCTATTAAACCTCACCATCCCCTTTGCTGATACAGATGCATATGTAGTTAGTTCTGATGTAAGTCTTGCTGGGTACATTTGTGCTCACGTTTGCTTAATTTATGTTTTGTAGAGAGACTCCAGTCTCGCTAGTAGTTTCGCGTGGACTTTGACGTTTAGCTTGTTACCTCGGCTATGATCTTGTGCCCTCGGTAGGATCTGGTAGATAGTCAGGCTTCTCAGCCTTTTTCATTTGTAGATGTCTGTACTCGGACATGTTAAGCTTCCGCATGTGTTTGACTTGTATGCTCTGAATGTTGGGTCATGAGACCCATGCTTGTAATATCTCGCTCCTCGAAGCCTATTGAATAAAATACTTGACTTGTAGAGTCATGTTGTGATGCCATGTTGTATTTGCACATATCGAGCATATTGTGTGTATGTTGTTGAAATGCTTGGTATGTGTGGGATCTGACTATCTAGTTGTTTATCCTTGGTAGCCTCTCTTACCGAGAAATGTCTCCTAGTGCTTCCACTGAGCCTTGGTAGCTTGATACTGCTCCAGAACATTTAGGCTGGCCGGTATGTGTCCTTATTCATTCCTGTGTCTGTCCCTTTGGGGAAATGTCACGCGGCCGGAGTCCTGTTAGCCTGCTGCAGCCCGATTTACTGGAGTCCTTCTAGCCTAGTTGCTACAGCCCGGATTCACTCGCTGATGACTGACACATTCGTTGCTGGGTCAGCCCACATGTATGCTTGTCCCTGTAAGTTAGTGCCACTTTGGGTTCATGACTAGCCATGTCAGCCCAGGCTCCTTGTCATATGGATGCTAGCGATACTATGATATATGTGTGCCAAAGGCGCAAATGGTCCCGGGCCTGGTAAGGCGATACCCGTGGGATACCGTGTGTGAGGCCGCAAAGAGATATGAGGTGTTACATGCTAGATCAGCGTGGCATCGAGTTGGGGTCCTGACAGCTTTGGTATCAGAGCCTGACTGCCTGTAGAATTACCAAGCCAAACTGGTTGAAGTTGACTCGAGAAATGCTTTAGTTATATGTAAGGGAATTGATTGTGGGATGGAACATAAGGCTCTTTTTACTCCTTATACCTTATGCCTTCTGATCCGAGTCATCTTATCCATCCTACAGGGTTAAGAAACTAGGCTTTCTCTTCTTTCTATCAGGATCATGTGTTACTAATCCGTAGACTTATAGGATTGATGGATTTAAGCCTCTGTTTAGTTCCTACTACTTCTGTGTATTCATAACTGGCCTCAGAAACTTGATATTGTGATGATCGAGTGGTTATACCACCATTTTGTAGGATGTTTTAAATCTTTTCGAGCAGTTACAACCGTTATGCTGTCCGAGTCTTTCCAGGTTTCTAAAATAGTCTGATGCATTTGCTAATCCATTCTTACCATTCCGAAGTTCCTTTGTGCCAGATCAACCACATGAACTAGTTTGTTGAGGTACTGCCTCGGCATGTATGTTGGAGCTATTATTATGACCCTAGGTGTCTAGAGTAGAACGTAGTAATCTAGCCATGTGTTGTGTTCCCAGTGTGATGGTTCTGGCCTTTATTCTCAAAAGCATCTCGTGATGCCACTTGGTAGTAGGTATTCTACTCCTGGGTTTCTGAACCCGAGATTCACCCTACTTACTTCATGTTGGTAGTGTTTGCTAGTTCCTTTAGGTTATTACTAACCTTTGTGAAAGTCCTCGAGGTTCGTGGTATATCCTTCTTCCAAATACCATGAACTGCTTATGGCAAAAGTTCCTCGTTGATCGAAAGATCACAACCAAGTGCTCTTGACGAGTTCTCGATTCTCTGTTGTTACTCTGCCAGTTCTACCTTTCTCCATGGATTATCGGGAAGAAACCTATTGAACTTGGTTCGACATACTAATCTATGCATCCACAACTCAGAAAGTTGTATGTTCCTTTGAGTTGTCCCTCTTTAGTTGTATTCTGACCCCATCTATCAATTGATAGTCAAGAGTAGTAGTGCACTCGTGTTCATCGATGCTTAATATTCTCATGGTCCGTCAGGCCATTCTATTCCGGAATGACTAGGAGAAACAAACTCCAGTACCTTATCCATTTCTGAGATTGGGTCAAAGCAGTCATACTCTGCAGATCAAATTGCTAACCCAGCTTTTGTTCTGTTCTACCTTGGAGTATTACCATCTTCTATATCAAGAATATCATAGGAATTGCACACCATCCTACGAACTCTTGATACAATGATACTTCTTGATAACCCACAAGTGTAGGGGATTGCAACAGTTTCCGATAAGTAAGAGTGTCGAACCCAATGAGGAGCTAAAGGTAGAATAAATATTCCCTCAAGTTCTATCGACCACCGATACAACTCTACGCACGCTTGACGTTCGCTTTACCTAGAACAAGTATGAAACTAGAAGTACTTTGTAGGTGTGATAGGATAGGTTTGAAAGATAATAAAGAGAACGTAAACATAAACTAGGGGCTGTTTAGATAAATATGCAATAAAGTAAATATTAGTAGAGAACTTTTTGTTATGAGAAAGTTATTTGTCCAAGGCAATCGATAGCTAGACCGGTAATCACTATTGCAATTCTATTTGAGGGAGAGGCATAAGCTAACATACTTTCTCTACTTGGATCATATGCACTTATGATTGGAACTCTAGCAAGCATCCGCAACTACTAAAGATTCATTAAGGTAAAACCCAACCATAGCATGAAAGCATCAAGTCCCCTTTTATCCCATACGCAAACAACCTACTTACTCGGGTTTGTGTTTCAGTCACTCACGCAACCCACTATAAGCAAATCATAAACATATTGCAAACCCTACAGCGGGGATCCCTCACGCTTGCGCGACACGGAGAGCACCATAGGACAACACCAATAATAAAACATGCAACTCAAACCAATCACAATCATCAATTAACCCATAGGACAAAACGGATCTACTCAAACATCATAAGATAGCCATACATCATTGGGAAATAATATATAGCATTGAGCACCATGTTTAAGTAGAGATTATAGCAGGTAAGAGAGAGGTTACACCGCTGCATAGAGGGAGGAAGAGTTGGTGATTAAGGCGGTGAAGTTGTTGGTGAAGATCGCGGTGATGATGATGGCCCCCGGCAGCGCTCCGGCGCCACCGGAAGCAAGGGGGAGAGATCCCCTCTTCTTCTTCTTCTTATTCCTTGACCTCCTCCCTAGATGGGAGAAGGGTTTCCCCTATGGTCCTTAGCTCCCATGGTGTGGGAGGGGCGAGATCCCCTCCGAGATTGGATCTATCTCTCTGTTTCTCTCTGTTTCTGCGTTCTCAGATTCTACCTGTTCACTGTTTCTTAAATATCCGGAGATCCGTAACTCCGATTGGGGTGAATCTTTCGCCCAGATCTTTATCATAAAATTATCTTTCTTGCACCAAAAGAAGAGCGTCAACCGCCTTACGGGTGGACCACGAGAGCCCAGGCCGCGCCCAGGGGGGAGGGCGCGCCCGTATCTCGTGGCCACCCCGGACACCGTTTCGCGTTGATTTTACTTCGTAAAAAACATAAATATTCCAAAAAAAATCTCCGTCCGTTTTTATCCCGTTTGGACTCCGTTTGATACTGGGTTTCTGTGAAACAAAAAACATGCAACAAACAGGAACTGGCACTGGGCACTGAATCAATATGTTAGTCCCAAAAATAGGATATAAAGTTGCCAAAAGTATATGAAACTTGAAGAATATTGGCATGAAACAATAAAAAATTATAGATACGACGGAGACGTATCAGCATCCCCAAGCTTAATTCTTGCTCGTCCTCGAGTAGGTAAATGATAAAAAAGATAATTTTTGATGTGGAATGCTACCTAACATAATCTTGATCATATGTCTAATCATGGCATGAATATTAAGACACGAGTGATTCAAAGCAATAGTCTATCATTTGACATAAAAACAATAATACTTCGAGCGTACGAATAAAGCAATCATGTCTTTTCAAAACAACATGGCCAAAGAAAGTTATCCCTACAAAATCATATAGCCTGGCTGTTGCTCTATCTTCATCACACAAAGTATTTAATCATGCACAACCCCGATGACAAGTCAAGCAATTGTTTCATACTTTAATAATCTCAAACTTCTTCAACTTTCATGCAATACATGAGCGTGAGCCATGGACATAGCACTATAGGTGGAATGGAATATGATGGTGGGGGTTATGTGGAGAAGACAAAAAGGATAAAGTCTCACATCGACTAGGCGTATCAACGGGCTATGGAGATGCCCATCAATAGATATCAATGTGAGTTAGTAGGGATTGCCATGCAACGGATGCACTAGAGCTATAAGTGTATGAAAGCTCAAACTGAAAACTAAGTGGGTGTGCATCCAACTTGCTTGCTCATGAAGACCTCGGGCATTTGAGGAAGCCCATCATCGGAATATACAAGCCAAGTTCTTTAATGAAAATTCCCACTAGTATATGAAAGTGAAAGCATAGGAGACTCTCTCTATGAAGAACATGGTGCTACTTTGAAGCACATGTGTGGTAAAAGGATAGTAAGATTGCCCCTTCTCTCTTTTTCTCTCATTTTTTCATTTTTTTTCTTTTTTTTCTTTTTTTCTTTTTGGTGGGCTTCTTTGGCCTATTTTTTTTTATTTGGGCTTCTTTGGCCTCTTTTATTTTTCATAAAGTCTGGAGTCTCATCCCGACTTGTGGGGGAATCATAGTCCCCTTCATCCTTTCCTCACTGGGACAATGCTCTAATAATGATGATCATCACACTTTTATTTACTTACAACACAATATCTAGAACAAAGATATGACTCTATATGAATGCTTCCGGCGGTCTACCGGGATGTGCAATGATCTAGCATAGCAATGACATAAAAACAGACAAGCCATGAAAACATCATGCTAGCTATCTTACGATCATGCAAAGCAATATGACAATGAATGCTCAAGTCATGTATATGATGATGATGGAAGTTGCATGGCAATATATCTCGGAATGGCTATGGAAATGCCATGATAGGTAGGTATGGTGGCTATTTTGAGGAAGATATAAGGAGGCTTATGTGTGACAGAGCGTCTCATATCATGGGGTGTGGATGCACCGGCGAAGTTTGCACCAACTCTCGAGGTGAGAAAGGGCAATGCACGGTACCGAAGAGGCTAGCAATGATGGAAGGGTGAGAGTGCGTATAATCCATGGACTCAACATTAGTCATAAAGAACTCATATACTTATTGCAAAAATCTACAAGCCATTGAAAACAAAGTACTATGCACATGCTCCTAGGGGGATAGATTGGTAGGAAAAGACCATCGCTCGTCCCCGACCGCCACTCATAAGGAAGACAATCAATAAATAAAATTGTGCTCCAACTTCATCACAAAGCGGTTCACCATACGTGCATGCTACGGGAATCACAAACCTCAACACAAGTATTTTTACTAATCCACAACCACCCACTATCATGACTCTAATATCACCACCTTTATATCGCAAAACTATTGCAAGGAATCAAACATATCATATTCAGCGATCTACAAGTTTATGTAGGATTTTACGACTAACCATGTGAATGACCAATTCATGTCATATCTCTAAATAGATATAAGTGAAGCAAGAGAGTTTAGTTCTTTCTACAAAAGATATGCCCACGCTCTAACAAGTATAAGTGAAGCAAAAGAGCATTCCACAAATGGCGGTTTTCTATATGAAGAGAAACAGGCAATCCGAACTTCAAATGATATAAGCGAAGCACATGAAGCATTCTATAAAGCCATACTCAAAATATTTAAGTGAGGTGAAAATAGCATTCTATAAATCAACCAAGGACTATCTCATACCAGCATGGTGCATAAAAGAAAAGTGAAAACTAAATGCAAAAGACGCTACAAGACTTGCACATAATGCATAAACGAAACGAATACGAAAACATACCGATACTTGTTGAAGAAAGAGGGGATACCTTACGGGGCATCCCCAAGCTTAGACGCTTGAGTCTCCTTGAATATTTACCTGGGGTGCCTCGGGAATCCCCAAGCTTGAGCTCTTGCCTCTCTTCCTTTTCCTCATATCGAGACCTCCTCATTTAGACACTTCATCCACACAAAACTTCAACAGAAAACTCGGTAAGATCCATTAGTATAATAAAGCAAATCACCACTCTAAGTACTGTTGCAAACCAATTCATATTTTTTTTCCATTGTGTCTACTGTAATATAACTTTTCCATGGCTTAATACACTGATATAAATTGATAGATTCATCAAAACAAGCAAACTATGCATCAAAAACAGAATCTGTCAAAAACAGAACAGTCTGTAGCAATCTGAACATCCACCATACTTCTGTTATCCCAAAAATTCTACCAAAATTATAAAAAATAAAAAGGTTGTTTAGAAAGACAGTTCAAAAGGAATCAGAACCATTTTACGTTCCAGTTAAAAACGTAAAATCGCGCACTACAGCCAAAGTTTCTGTCCTGCACCATACAAACCAACAAGCATTGTAAACATCCTAAAGGCAAACCTTGGCACATTATTTTTATAATACAACGGAATTATACAATGGGATAATTATTTGTGTTGAAAAGTTTCTGAAATCAAGATTCACAAAGTTTCTGTGAGCATGAACAAAGTTCAAGGCTAGCTCCCACTTCAACAATGCTTGTCTTTCTCACTTTCACTTTCCTTTTTGAAAAGTTTTTAGGTTCCCCTCTTTATTTTTTTTGTTTTTTAACTATATGAAAGCACTCAACAGAAATAAATGACTCTCTAAACCTTCCGGGTTGTCTCCCTGGCAGCGCTTTCTTTAAAGCCATTAAGCTAGCATTTAGTGCTCAAGTAATGGGTCCACCTGGATCCCAAGGTATATTAAAGCCAATTTTAATTAACAATGATTTGTAATTTAGTAGTGAGCATAAAGTAACATATATCATGCAACAATGAAGTCTAACTCTCTTCCTATGCATCGGCATATCATAAGAGAACAATTCATGCACACATAGTAAGGGCCAATGCATAGTATAAGCAGTTTCTTGCAATTTCATAGTATGGGAAACATAGAGAGGTGGAGAAATAGTTCCTCTCTCATAATAATTGCAAGTAGGAGCAGCAAGCACATGCATATTACATTCATCAAAATTATCATGTGCAACGGTAAAAGGCAACCCATCAATGTAATCCTTAATAAGCACAAACTTCTCCAATAAAGTGTGGTAGGGAGAATTCAAAAAGATAATAGGACTATCATACGTGGGTGCAATAGCAACAATCTCATGTTTAACATAATTAACTATAGCAAGTTCATCTCCATGAGCATAATTCATATTGGCATCTTGGCCACAAGCATAGCAAGCATCATTAAAAAGGGATATTTCAGACAAATTCAAGGGATCATAGCAATCATCATAGCAATCATCCTTCGGTAAGCACGAAGGGGAATTAAACAATGTATGATTTGGAGGGTTACTATCATTAGAAGGTGGGCACGGGTAGCTAATCCGCTCTTCCTCCTTTTATTCTTCGCTCTCCTCATCATCTTTTTCATCCAATGAGCTCACAGTTTCATCAATTTCTTCTTCCATAGCTTCCTGCAAAATATTAGTCTCTTCTTGGACAACGGAGAATTTCTCAATATATGGTTTAACATAGGCATTAGAAGCATGATTATCATAACAATATTCAAGTATGGCAAGACTTTCAGATTTGTAAAGAGTAGCATCATACTTTTGAATCAAATAAGCAATTTCAAAAGCACCCTTAAAAGCAACAAATCCTTCAATTTGTTGAACATGATAGTAATTATAAACACCCTTGGCATATGAAGATACGGTTCCATTATCAATAAACTCACATTGGTAGGGAATGTGTTTCTTAGGGTTTTCAGAACAACAAGTAACATCATATATTTCACATAAATTCCAAGCATAGCATTGCAAACGTTGAATTTGATCCCATAATAATTTCCCTTTTTCAGATATACGGTGTCGCACATAACAAGCATGCTCATTTAAAGATTTTCCCTCAACTAAGCTAGTTGGGGTTTCAGCACGAGCACATAGGGATCAAAGATGATCCAAGTAAAAAGCTTCAGTACTGTGATAGATTTTGAGTGGTTCTTCAACCACTGGTTCCGTAGGTACAACTAATTTTTTGGTATTTTGCGTTTCCTACCCATAACTAAAGATAGAAAACAACTAAGAACAACAAATAAAAATTACTTAGTGATAAAGCAAACAAGCACACACGAGAATATTCACCCCACGCTATGACTCCCCGGCAACGGCGCCAGAAAAAGGTCTTGATAACCCACAAGTGTAGGGGATCGCAACAGTTTTCGATAAGTAAGAGTGTCGAACCCAACGAGGAGCTAAAGGTAGAATAAATATTCCCTCAAGTTCTATCGACCACCGATACAACTCTATGCACGCTTGACGTTCGCTTTACCTAGAACAAGTATGAAACTAGAAGTACTTTGTAGGTGTGATAGGATAGGTTTGCAAGATAATAAAGAGAACGTAAACATAAACTAGGGGCTGTTTAGATAAAGATGCAATAAATTAAATATTAGTTGACAGCTTTTTGTTACGAGAAAGTTATTTGTCCAAGGCAATCGATAACTAGACCGGTAATCACTATTGCAATTCTATTCGAGGGAGTGGCATAAGCTAACATACTTTCTCTACTTGGATCATATGCACTTATGATTGGAACTCTAGCAAGCGTCCGCAACTACTAAAGATTCATTAAGGTAAAACCCAACCATAGCATTAAAGCATCAAGTCCCCTTTTATCCCATACACAAACAACCTACTTACTCGGGTTTGTGTTTCAGTCACTCACGCAACCCACTATAAGCAAATCATAAACATATTGCAAACCCTACAGCGGGGATCCCTCACGCTTGCGCGACACGGAGATCACCATAGGACAGCACCAATAATAAAACATGCAACTCAAACCAATCACGATCATCAATTAACCCATAGGACAAAACGGATCTACTCAAACATCATAAGATAGCCATACATCATTGGGAAATAATATATAGCGTTGAGCACCATGTTTAAGTAGAGATTACAATGGGTAAGAGAGAGGTTACACCGCTGCATAGAGGGAGGAAGAGTTGGTGATGAAGGCGGTGAAGTTATTGGTGAAGATCGCGGTGATGATGATGGCCCCCGGCAGCGCTCCGGCGCCACTGGAAACAAGGGGGAGAGACCCCCCCCCCCCTTCTTCTTCTTCTTCCTCGACCTCCTCCCTAGATGGGAGAAGGGTTTCCACTTTGGTCCTTGGCTCCCATGGCGTGGGAGGGGCGAGAACCCCTCCGAGAATGCATCTATCTCTCTGTTTCTCTTTGTTTCTGCGTTCTCAGATTCTACCCCTTCACCGTTTCTTAAATATCCGGAGATCCATAACTCTGATTGGGGTGAATCTTTCGCCCAGATCTTTCTCATAAAATTAGCTTTCTTGCGCCAAAATAAGAGCGTCCACCGCCTTATGGGTGGCCCACGAGAGCCCAGGCCGTGCCCAGGGGGGAGGGTGCGCCCCCCTGTCTCGTGGCCACCCCGGACACCGTTTCACGTTGATTTTACTTCCCAAAAATCATAAATATTCCAAAAAAATCTCCGTCCATTTTTATCCCGTTTGGACTCCGTTTGATACTGGGTTTCTGCGAAACAAAAAACATGCAACAGACAGGAACTGGCACTGGGCACTGGATCAATATGTTAGTCCCAAAAATAGTATAAAAAGTTGCCAAAAGTATATGAAACTTGAAGAATATTGGCATGAAACAATCAAAAATTATAGATACGACAGAGACGTATCACTTCTCGCCATCATTATTCATTCCTTGGTTCTGTGTTTTTGTAACCGGAACACCGACAAGTGAATCGTGATGTGTGAAATCTACACTCCTAGCAACTCTGTTGCTTGGTAGTTAAATAGACAATAACCTCATTCTTAGCATGTTCATTATTGAATCATCATCCTAAGGTAGATCGTGCCATCTAGTCCTTATATCTGGTGCACTCTTAGATCAATGAGTTAGGATTGTGTCAATCCCTCGCTCTTTTGATCATACCGCCTTGCCCTGGAAAGCAAGATTGTTCTTTAGCTTAGTAACATATCGGTGGTTCGTGGTTTTTCGAATATCTTCTTGGAAGCATCACCAGGTCGTCACTTGACTGCTATGTTGAGTTCGTGATCATGCTGGTTTCCTTGTAAACCACCCTTCCTCTAAGAATCTGTGTTGGATACCCCTGAGCTAGCTGGATAAGCTAAACAATGACTTGGAGAGTTGGAAGATAAAAGCTTGTTCGGTTTAGATCATTTTAAGGGGCATCTTGTAGGTATGTATGTTGAAGAAAGATGATATCTTCATCAATTGGTCCCTGTGATCAGTTGTTGGACCTATTATCCTATCAAAACTTTGATTTGAGTGTGGGCTAACCTCAAATAAAATCAGAACCAATGATGTTCGCAATGTTGTCTTACTCGTGGTTTCTCCTCGAGCATACTCCATTATATCTTTTGGTCTGACCAATGCTATCACCGTGTTCACATAATTGTGGAATTCCATTTATATGGAAACCTGGATGAATTGTTGTTGAGCCCATCAACAACATCCTTATCTTCCCCATAATCTTGTTGAACATTAAGCTAGTATTGGAAACTTCTATAAGCATTATCTTCATGTCCCATGCATGAAGCATATGTTCGGATGATAGAAGTGACTTCCTCTAATTCATGTGCATTTGATGCAAGTTGCCACCGTGAATTCGAGAAAGTCAATGTTGCTTCCTTGGAATCATCCCAAGTTAGTCACACATGTGTGAAGTGCTCTATAGTTTGATAGGTTGGTTGTCTCCATTCTATATGTGTTCCCTAGCACACCAAGCCACTGATTGACTTGTTCAAGGAGAAGAAGTTCCTTCTTAAGAGCATGCCTTATGCAAGGACTTTAATATCCTCGATGATGGTTCCCCACCTGAACTCGGTAGTGTTTTATTATAAGACTACTACGTGGCCATGCTTGTCTGGGACAACATGTTCACATGTTTGTAGCAGAACAAGCTCATGTTTTGGAGCTTACTACCATAGTCCATTTCCCGGGAGTCTTGCAACGTCATCTCGTCGATTTGTGTTGCGAACTTTAATTTTTCCTTTTAGACTTGATGAGTCTGGAATATTCTGACACAAACCAGATCTGAATCTCAGGCAGATATGATGGTTGGAACATTTCCCAAGAACTATAATATTAGTCTCTCGATAACCGGTAAAGTGGATGTCGTGGCCAACACACCCAGCTAGAAGGCCTATTATTGTAGTATCTTGATTGAGGAAGTTGGCCACCTCCCCATAAGGGTTTCGTAGGATTTACTCCCGAGTTGTCCCTTATGGATTTTTGTGTTCCCGAAGTCCGACCTATTACTTGATGTTCTAGATATCAAACCATACCTATGAATGGGATACGCTAGCACATCAAGGAACATTAGAAGCAGAGTGCTAAATGTCTCCCGGTCGATCTTCCATATTTTGTTTCCTTGGCCTCGCTAAGGTGAAATCTGAGAAAGTGTTATCTTCCTTTGCATCTGCATCGTCCATTGCTGTTCATCATGGTAGTATGTTGTGTTGCCAGGATCCTTGACACCGATATTGGTAAAACCTTGATGAATACGGAAATGCTCAAGTTCTTGGGAGCACGCACAAGTACTAGGTGTTATCACTAGCACTAACTGGGATTGCTCTCAGTTCCCATGCTATAACCTTTCAAACAGTGGACTCACTCTCTACTGTTGAGCTTCTCCCCAGTTACCGGAATCATTCCCAAGATTTCCATTTTGTTCCCAGGTTGCACCGCCTTTGTGCCATTCTACCTTGGATCCCATCCATTTCTGGTGACAAGCAAAGTCATCCATTGCATTGTCTTCAACAGGGTAATCCACATCATCCATTCTAGTCTGGGTATGCCATTCTACCGAACTCCGCCAAACGATTGTTGGTAATTTTCCTTAGGCTGGTATAGAAAGTCTCCATGATCTCTATATCAAAGGTAATTCTTTTTGCCACTTGAGGTATTAATTCTACGAGCCACCTCCTCTAAGATGTCTCGTTATGGTATCATGGCAACTCAACTCCTCACTATGTTGACAACCATTATATTCACCACCCTCTTAGGTGTGGAATTGTTGTCTACCTAGTGAACCCTTGTCATCTGTTCCACTCCATTCCTCTAGATGTGTGCTTCATGTCTCACCTCGAGAGATGTTGCTATGCCTCATTTCGTGAGTTGATCCTAATTTGTTCGATCTTCGAGAGGATCGATCCTTGTAGAGTTTCCTTTTTCCTCTCGTTGTCATGTTGGCTGGAGTTCTCAAAGCAAGACGACAAGACAAAGATGGTGACCAATCATCGTTCTTATGGGTGCAACCTGGATTGTGAAGATTGTGTTAGCTTTGTGCCCCTCTGTCTTCTTACCTCATGTCTTGAATCTCGGGACGAGATTCTTGTTTAGTGGGGGTGAGTTGTCACATCCCTAGCTTCTGGTAATGCAGTAGGTTACACTACAAAAAAAATACACTTCCGTGATGATACGTGTTTGTCATAGTAGGTCGCATTTTTTGTCATGCATGTACATCCATGACAAATTTATGACAGAATCAAGATAGTCATACCTGTGCTGTCGTAGAAGTGCTCCATGACATTACCAAAATTATCATCACGGAAGTGTCCACTTCCATGACGATAAAATGCGCGTCACAGAAGTGCTTTCGTCAAGGGTGACCGACACGTGGCATCCACCGTAACGGAACGCCATTAAGCTATTGGGTCGGATTTTGGATCCGATAACCCGTTAACAGCCACGACCAATGCCGATTTTCCACGTGTAAAATTCTCATTGGCTGACGGATCCACGTGTCAGCTTCGTGTTGGCACATGTGTCACTCATCCAACGGTCGAGATGGGCCTATGATATGTTGACATGTGGACCGGCCCAAAAGTGGCCCACAAAGTTTAAATGGGTCGGCCCAACCGAAGGCCCATAAGATTTAGCGGACCATAATGGGTCGGCCCAGCTAAAGGCCCACAAAATTTAGCGGACCATAATGGGCCGGCCCAGCTAAAGGCCCACAAGATTTTGCGGACCACAATGGGCCGGCCCAGCTAAAGGCCCACAAGATTCTGCGGACCATAATGGGCCGACCCAGCTAAAGGCCCAACATTCTCTGTCAAATCGGCCCGTCAACGGCCTGGTCTAAACTTGTCATCAATGCGGCCCATGGTCACTTCTGGCCCGTTAACAGTTCGCTAAGTAATTGGGCCGAATTACGGCCCGGTGTATTTCCGGCCTGTTAAAGGTCTGGCTTCATTTGGGCACATTTACAGGCCATCAAAACTTTCAGCCCATAAACGACCGTGAAGGATTTGGGTCATATTCGGCCATGTCTGTCATTCGGCCTATTAGAGGCCCACTATAGATTTGGCCCACTTTTGGCCTGTTGTCATTTTCAGCCCGTTAACGCCGGACGTAAACCATGGGCCATATGTGGCCCAACGTCATATTGGGCCCATTAACGGCCCATATAAAAATGACGATAATCTAGCCCGATCGAAGTTCTAGCCTGTTAAAGGCCAGTGTATTAGGTCGGCGCATTTACTGCCCGTCCGAATTTCGGCCTGTGAAATATCCGCATCGTAAATGGGCCACCATTTCGGCTTGTTAAGTCCAGTGGGTTATTTGGCACAATCAGAGCCCAATCTCACTTTCAGTCTATTAAAGGCCCATGTTTTTTATGGGCTCGACATATTTACACCTGTAAACGGCCTACTTTTACTGAGGGCCCAAATTATGTTTAGGCCTGTTAAAGGCCCACTTTGGGCACAGGCCTACCAGAAAAATTTGAAAGCTTATGCTAATTTAAGCCCAGATATTTTTAGTGGGCTACATGCCAATTTTGGCCCGTAATCGTTTTTAGCCCAATTCGAATGGGCCCGACGAATGTTGGCATGTTAGGCTCCTACGAAGCTTTCGTCCGAATACATTACTAAGATAAACCTACACTATACAAAAATAGCGTCATAATTACTGCAGCATGTGGCAGCATCATAAATGTTGTGTCACAACAAAATAAGTTCCAATCATACAACAAAAGGCCTGTCGGCATAAAGTTTATAGTCCTTCCAGATAAAAGCACCATTAGATGTATAGAAGCACAGATCATTTGACCTGAGTGCTAATGTTTCAAGCTGTAGAATCTGATGGAGCAGCACGATCTCCACCTTTTTCCGCCATTGCTCTTCAACAACAAAGCGAATGTCTGATAGTCTAGTTTCAAAACCATTCATATCTTGACGGCATTTCTCAACCACTATTCTTGTTTCCGAAACAACGTCCATTAGGGATTGGACTTGTGTCTGGAGCACAGATATATCACTCTGTCTAGCAGGAAGATTTTGTTTAGTAGGCGATTTGGACGAGGTTACCTTGACAACCAACCCAGAATTACACAGGAAGGTGCGTTTTGCACTGTTAGTGGAGAGATACTGACGCACTACAGCAAGAGGTGACATTGTGCCTGTAGTAGCCTCGTCACCTTCAGGTGGTTGTGGCTGTTCAATCATTTGTTCCATAGTTTCCTGAAAGTTTGAACTTGTAGATTAGTGTACCAGTGAGTTACTAATGAGACAAAAACAAACAAAGTAGGTTAAACGTTTATACATAACTTATTTTGGTGAACTACTGTAATACATTAGCATGTATTGTAGTGCCAACTACATAATAAAATCACTTTCGGAACATAAGTCCATGTAGCATGCCTACTGTATTGTCTATTTCCTCACATTCGTTAACATCTAAGGATAAAGAGACATGGTTTAAAGTAGGATGAACATAGTATGACATCATTCATATCATGGGCAAACAGATATAAAACAAACATGCTATTTTATCATTGTGTGCGCACGTGAACATAACAACTAGATTACAGATAAAGACCAAAAGAATATCTTTCATCTCTTTTAAACCATGTAAGGTGAAATGATACGTTAAGACAACTGTGTATAAAAGTGAACAGAGTAACTGACATTGGCTGCAAACCAAGTAGTTAAATGAACATATCACAGTACCAATCAATTCAAGGCAGGAGGAGTAAGGACTTACAACAACGGCTTGAACTGGTGTGCTCATGCCCTTCATCTTGCTGGTGTGGCAATCCTTGAATATTTGCACTGCATTCGGTTCAGGTTCTTTTTGGTCCGCACGGGCTTTCCGCTGTATTTGGAACAAGTCAATATAGATACGATAATATGGCACAAAAAAAGAAGGAAGTAGCAGCTATTTACAAGAGCCTCACAGTGTGCAATATAGCTATGAGATCCTGTTGTCTGTTGGAATTTCACTTTAGAACGGTTGGTTTTGTTCTTCAAGCCTAGAAGAAGATACACTTGTAAGGTACATACATAAATACAAGTTCAATATGTGGTCTGATCAAATACATATAGCCTACCTGATACTTTGATCAGACCAGTGTTTAACGAGGGTTGTCCAGTCTTCATCTGCAAAATATTCCACTGGAGATGTTTGGGCGATTTCATTGTTAGCCTTGCCTTCGAAGTGAGATTTTCTAAGGTGGTACCGATACTGTTGTAGAGCAGACTGAAAAACATGAGTGCATGCTTGTTTAGTTGCATCATCTTTCGGATCCAACTTGAACCTCATCTGTTGAAAAAAGAATGTGAGTCTTATTAGGAGGAAGCTAGAAAGTATGGGATAGAGCAAGACAATATTACTAATTGCGATGAATAACATTACTTACAGATAAATGGTCAAGGAAGGTGTTAAACTGGGTATTGTCTTTCTCATTCCTGTACTGGATCCACGTTGGGAGGATACGCGCATGAGACCTAACAGCAACGGCTGCCTCTGATACTAACTTGGCTGACTCTGTAGCATCACGTGGCCTTTTTAAACCTGCCTCAAAATGGATCTCCATTCTTCCTCCTTCAGATTTTGTTAATCTGTCAAGCATTATCCCTGATGTCTGTTTCCGCTTGCGCCGTGGTGCTAGTTCAACAACGAATATGGAAAGTGTTAGTGTACATAAAACTATGAGAGTACATATAAAGCAGCATGCAACTGCAACTTGACTCGGTCAGGTACCGTCTTGGTGTTGATGCTCATGAGGTTCATCTGATCTTGCCAAGCCCTGTTGTGTCAACAGTGCTTCGGAAGTAGTGTTAGGTGTGAAGGCAGCTTGGGAACTGGCCAGTTCCGGAGCAAACGAACGAGTAACTGGTTGGGATGCTGGTACAGTTGAAGCGGATGCTGCAGCTGGTGGAGCAGGTGATACTGTGTTTGTAGATTTAGCCGGTGGACTTGGACCTTCTACTGCACTATAAGTACCAGCTGAATCTCGACGGTAGAGCCTTTTCCGTTTCACCCGACGAGTAACAGCACTCCCTACTATATTATTTTCCTTGCTCTTTTTTGACTTTGCCATGTGAAGCTGTACCCACAACACAAAAGAATAAAATCACTCTTCAGAACTCATTGATGCATGATACAGACAAGCAATACTTTGATGTAAGACAACCATATGAGGATGGAATATGTAAGAAAAACAGGACGGCATGACATATTCATAGCTACGATGTGCAAACTAAGCAGAAGGATTTTCAAGAAAATAGAAGTAATGCAAGCTAGACACCATATGAAAGATGCAACCAATATTACTCTGCCAAGTTAAAAGTGTCTTGTCATAAGTGGAAATTCGAAAAATTAGAAGCAGTACAACATAGAAATCAATGCAAGATGCAACCACTATAAAACTACCATGTTAAAAGCGTCCAATCATGAGTTACTGATGCGGGATACACAACAACAGTACTTTGATGTAAGAACATGGTATGATAGATAGATGCAGTGTATTCTAGACACAGAAAGCCATGTCATATGCACATGTATAACGTATAAACTCAGCAGGTGCAATTTAATCAAAATAGAAGAACTACAGGCTAGACAACATATGCAACATGAAACCAATTATCACACTGTCAACTTAGAGCAAGCACCTGCGATGGTGGAGTGCGGGAGATGAACTCATCATGTAGACTTGGGACTTCAACTTCATTAGCAGTAGCAGTGGCAAATCTAGAGAGTCTCTGTTTGCGTCGGTGCGGAGTACCACCAACATCCCCTAACTTACTCTTTTCCTTCCTATTTTCTGATATTGCCTTATGAAGTCAAAACCACAAGAAGATGAATAAAATTAGCTCTGCATAACTGGTTGATGCATGATACAGACGAACACTACTTTGATGTAAGGCAAGCGCAGGAGGATGGAATATATACAAAAAAAGACAGCATTTCATATTCACAATTACGATAGGAGGATGGAATATGTATGAAAAAACAGTAAGCGGAAGGCATTTCAACAAAATTAGAAGAAATGAAATCTAGGCACCATATGAACATGCAACCAATATCACTCTATCGGGTAAAAAGTGTCTCGTCGTAAGTGCCATTTCAAGAAATTAGAAGCAGTAGAAGCTATAAGACAATGCAAGATGCAACCTACATCACAGTCCCAAGTTAAATGTGTCTTATGGGTAAGTGATCGTTGCAGGTATAAGTTGTAAGCTACGCAGATGCAATTCTACATAATCAGAAGCAATACAAACTAGACATCATACGGAAAACGCAACCACGTATAACAGTTCCAAGTAAGAGCAAACACCTGTGATGGTGGAGTAGGGGAGATGTGCTCATCGTGTACACGTATGTTCTAGAAATAGGAACACGTGTCATATTCACAGGCATTATGTGTAAAGTAAGCAGATGCAATTCAAGTTAGAAGCAATACAAGCTAGACATCATACGCAACATGCAACCACATATAATAGTGTCAAGTTAGAGCAAGCACCTGCGATGGTGGAGTAGGGGAGATGTGCTCATCATCTACACAGCTACGTTGACTGTCCAGCCTTGTGTTGTCTTGCGAATATTGTTGGGAGGATGGCGGAGTAGAATCTGTAGAGACCCCCTGTTTGAGTTGCTCTGAAGGACCACCATCATCCACTGTCGGGCTAATTTCCTTCAGCTGTAATGATTTTGCATTGTGAAGTCAAACCGATAAGAAAAAGGAATAAAATTCGCTCTTCAGAACTCATTCATGAATGATACTGGCGAACACTACTCGGATGAAAGGCAAACACATGATGCGAGGATGGAATATGTATGAAAAACAGGATGGTGTGGCATATTCACACCTATGATGTGGTAACTAAGCAGAAGGCATTTCAACAAATTAGAAGCACTGCAAGCTAGACACCATATGAAAGATGCAACCAATATCACTCTGCCAAGTTCAAACTGTATGGCGTTTCAACAAATTAGAAGCAATATATGCTAGAAATCATATGCAAGACACAACCAACATCACAGTGGAGACTTAAAGGTGCCTTATCATAAGTGACTGATGCGGGATATGCAAGAATAGTAGTCTGATGTAGAAAGAGGAACACATGTCATATTCACAGGCATTATGTGTAAAGTAACCAGATGCAATTCAACAAAGTTAGAAGCAATACAATCTAGACATCATACGCAACATGGAACCACATATAATAGTGCCAAGTTAGAGCAAGCACCTGTGATGGTGGAGTAGGGGAGATGTGCTCATCATCTACACAGCTACGTTGACTGTCTAGCCTTGCGTTGTCTTGCGAATCTTGTTGGGAGGATGGCGGAGTAGAATCTGTAGAGAACCTCCGTTTCAGTTGCTCGGAAGGACCACCATCATCCAATGCCTTGCCAATTTCCTTCAGCTTTATTGATTTTGGATTGTGAGGTCATACCGACAAGAAAAAGGAATATCATTCGCTCTTCAGAACTCATTCATGCATGATACTGACGAACACTACTCTGATGAAAGGCAAAGTCATGATACGAGGATGGAATATGTACGAAAAAAATGGACGGCTTGACATATTCACACCTATGATGTGGTAACTAATCAGAAGGCACTTCAACAAATTAGAAACACTGCAAGACACCATATGGAAGGTGCAATCAATATCACGCTGCCAAGTTAAAACTGTCTCGTCATAGGTGGCGTTCATCAAACTAGAAGCAATACATGCTACAAATCATATTCAAGACGCAAACCAATATCACACTACTAACTTAAAGGTGTCCCATCATAAGTGACTGATGCAGGATACACAAGAAGAGTAGTTTCATGTAAGAACATGGTGTGATAGATAGATATAGTATGTACCACAAACAGGAAAGCGTGTCATATTCACATGTATCATGTGTAAGCTAAGCAGATGCAGTTTACACTAATTAGGAGCAATACGAGCTAGACACCATATGCAACATGCAACCAGATATCACACTGCCAAGTTAGAGCAAGCACCTTGGATGGTGGAGTAGGGGAGAGGAGACTTGGACCATGTAATGCACTATCAGTACAAGGAGAATCGGTACAGATGCTCCGTTTATGTTGCTGCAGAGGACCACCATCATCGCCTTCCTTACTCTTTTCCTTCCTCTTTCTTGATTTTGCCTTGTCAAGTCAAACCCACAAGAAAAAGGAATAAAATTTGCTCTTCAGAACTTATTGATGCATGATACTGATGAACACTACTTTCATGTAAGGCAGCCACATGATAGGAGGATGGAATATGTATGAAAAATAGGACGGCGTGACATATTGACATGTATGATGTATAAAGTGTAAACTAAGCACAAGGTGCTTGAACTTGTTAGAATCGATGCAAGCTAGAAACCATATGAAAGATGAAACCAATATCACTCTGCCAAATTAAAAGGGTGCCCTAACAAATATATTTGACCAAATTAGAAGCAATACATGGCAACAGGCTAGAAATAATATGCAATATGCAACGAATAAAGGTGACTCATTGTAAGTAATTGATGCAGGATACAGAAGAGAGGTAGTTTCCTGTAAGAACAAGGTTAACACATAGATGTAGTGTGTACCAAAAATAGGAAGGCATGTCATATTCACAGGTATAGTGTGTAAACTAAGCAGATGCAATTTACCCTAATTAGAAGAATTACAAGCTAGACACCGTATGCAACATGCAACCACATATCACACTGCGAAGTTGGAGCAAGCACCTGTGATGGTGGTGTAGGGGAAGTGTTGTCTTCAAGTACAGAGCAATGTTCAATATCTTCATTTAGGCTTGTTGTTTCTTGAGAATCATGTGGAGAGGATGAAATTGCATTCTTTATAAGAGTATTGCATCTCATATTAACCCACGCGCGTGACTGTCTCATCATAAGCGATAGACGCAGGATACACAAGAACAGTAGTTTGATGTAAGAACATGGTGTGATAGGCAGATGTAGTATGTACCAAAAACAGGAAGCCGTGTCATATTCACATGTATAATGTGTAAGCTAAGGAGATGCAATTTAACAAATTAGGAGCATTGATGAGGGATACACAAGAGAAGTAGTTTGATGTAAGAACATGGTTAATAGAAAGACGTAGTATGTACCAAAAACAGGAAGGCATGTCATATTCACAGGTATAATGTGTTAACTAAGCAGATGCAATTTACCCTAATTAGAAGCATTACAAGGTAGACACCATATGCAACATGCAACCACATATCACACTGCCAAGTAAGAGCAAGCACCTGCGATGGTGGTGTGGGGGAATTGCGGTGATCAGCTAGAGAGCTACGTTGACTATCTTCATTTAGCCTTGCTGTTTCTTGAGAATCATGTGGGGAGGATGACACTGCACTCTTAAACGAGTAGGGCGTCTCACAGTAACCCACCCGGGTGACTGTCTCATCATAAGTGATTGACAAGGGATACAAAAGAGCATTAGTTTGATGTACGAACATGGTTAATAGACATATGTAGTATGTATCAAAAACAGGAAGGCATGTCATTATCAAAGGTATAATGTGTAAAGTAAGAAGATGCAATTTAACCAAATTGGAAGCAATACAAGCTAGACACCATATGCAACATGCAACCACATTTGACAACGCGAAGTTAAAGCAAGCACCTGGGATGGTTGTGTGTGGCAATTGAGATCATCAACTGCAGAGCTACTTTTACTGTCTCCAACTGCTGACACTGCACCCATTAGAGCGTTGAAACGCTTACTGCTTATCTTCGAATTACACTGGAGCGACTTCTGTCTTTTCTTTTGTGCATTCATCAACACTGCGTCAAAGTCCGAAATACCCATGCATAAAAAAACAATAGTATGAGTATGGGTGAAGTGTGTGCACAATTAGTACAGTGTAAAGGTAGAAGATAGCAGGTCGGTGAGAAATAAATGACAGGAGACATATGATAGCTCTAAAACATGCATGGCACACTCAATTACTACAAGATTCTATGAAAATAATAGTTGACCGAAAGCAAATAGGTCAGTCCATTTTTTCTGCACCATCCGATGTACAAAGAACGGGGAGACCGCCTTCATCTACCTCCAGCTAGTCAGTGTTGACGATCTTCCTCGAAACGCCAGCGACCACCGGCCCAGTATTCCTCCCCTGCCTGCGCCCTCCCCTTGACCTCACCGCACCGCCGTGCTTGGCACTGCCCCCCGGCCATCCATTCAAGCTCCGCCGACTTCCAGATCGGGCGCAAGCAGCTCCTGCGCCCCACACCCCTATGATAGACACCGATGCGCCGCTTCCCCGGGGAACAGGCGGACTAGGTGCTCCGCGCGCCTAAGCGGGTGCTGCTTCTTTTAATTGTGGTTTGACTGGCCCTGAATTGAAATCTAGGTGGGCTACTGACCTCTAGCAAAGGTGAAATAGTAAAAGGGAGGAAACCTTGTGCATTTAGTATCACGAAGAAGATGCAGTAAGAAGCACTCAACTAGTTTCTTTCGTGAGATGAATACGGTGTGAGCGGAGACGTAAGATTTGCACGAATAAGGGAAGAGGAGTACCTCTTTCTGCTGGCAGTGCTGTGTCCTCCTTCTGTTTTTTCGACGATCTTGTTGTTCGCCGGAAACCAGAAGTTGTGGAGGACGGTGCAGCCTTGGACGAACCCATGGCCAAGTTGTTGAGTGTGGTGCGGTGGCCGTTTGTCGGCGGCGGGGAAGCAGATCTGAGGCGGCTAACGACGGTGTAGCGGGAACAGCTCCGGTGCGGTGGACGGTTGCGACAGTGGAGCCGCAGTAGTGAGGCGTAGGACGGTGTGGTCGGAGTGGTTCTAGTACGGCGCACGTCGGCGTCGGCGTCGTGGAGGCAGCTCTGCCTTGGCTTCACCTGCTAAGTCCTTGAGGGTGTTGCGGTTGTGGTTGCGTTGGACGACGACGTCGGGGTACCGGCTCCGGCGTGATGGAGGAGGGCGGCGGTGGATTGTCCACTGTGGGGTGGAGGACGGAGGAGGTTGGGGTTTCGCGGCTGTTGGAGAGGGCGTTTTCATGCCCATGGAGTATGAATGGGGAAACGGAGGGAGGCGGGAACTAAGGGGGAACAATGTTTCAGTTTGAGACACGCTTGTTTGAAATTTGGGGAAAGTTACAAACTTTGCCCCCATCTAAAATTTCGGACATATTGCGGGTTGGGGGTAGGACAGTCATGTCAGGTTTCCCAAATGTGGGCGGGATAGATTTCGGCCGAGCGCATGGGTGTTTAGGCGCCCAGTGTATGAATGCTTCTCGGAGGCGGTTGAGACTGGCGTCTTGGTGAAGTTACAAACCTACCCCGGTTTAGACCTTTGGACATCAGGCCGATAGGCTACACGGGCCAGAGTCAGGACAGTAATTTCCTACCACCAAAACATTAGTCTCGCGCGGTTTCGGGTGACCAGAGGCCTATTTGGCGCTTCGTTCAATATTTGGGAGCAGAAGCATTAACGTTTTCGGTTCTCTTGAATTGAACTTTCAGGATTTGTCAAACTTCACAAATCTTTACTCTTGAAAATCCTAAAGCTACGATTATTTTGGAATGGAGGGGGTACATTTTAATATACATTGTACACGAGTATACATTAAAAAATATGCAACTTACCTCAGTTCATGCATGGTTCCAGGTATAATCTCCTTGGTTGCAAAAAAAAAGTTAGATATGCATATCAATATATATACCATGTTCAAACTCACAACAAAGATTGATGCCCCCTTTTACATCTGATTTACAAATGCCATTATCTCAGGCTGAAATAGATGAATGCACTTCCTATGAATTCGAATCTTCGGAACCCCGTTTATGTTGAATTCGACATGTATTTTATTTCGTAGCTAGCAATTTGGAATGTATCCATGCAAGTGACAAATGTATAAAGTGCTTCACACTAACAACATGGAGTGCACTAATTAATGTTTATATATGAATTGCAAAAGCATCCATTGCTTGTATTTCAAACCGCTCTCACTCTATGGATCGATAATATGAAATAAACACATGCACATGCTAGAATTCAATAGAGTATGGGTGTCTGATAGACCGATTTTCGTCCATACGCAATTTTGCAAAATTCATGATCTCATCCAAAAATAATAATGCCATTTATATTTTAATTTAATGCGTAGATCTGCCTTTTACACGTAGATATCTCTCTATCTAACGCATAAGTGCACACACTATATATGCATCGGCATTTCTCTTTCACACATGCTCACAATCTCTCTCAGGGTGTCGGGGTGTCTCACGCACATGCTCTCTCTGTTTCTCTATCTCTCTTTCTGACTACTATGTACCACTCTTTTCACTAATCTCAGTTGGAAAACATTATTTCTCTCACATGCATATATACACATGCACGGTCTCTACTAGCCCTCTATACGCACATATATGTGCCTACGTGTCTCCCGCACGCACATTATCTTTAGGC
>NC_041385.1:334749836-334762486 GCF_002162155.2 Triticum dicoccoides | reverse complement strand
AGTAATTGGCAGATATGATTTCATCATATCATTCGATAGGGTATCCATGGCTGTTAGGCTGGATGGTAATACGAGGCAAAGTTTTACCCTAGTTCGGATCGGACCCTTGCAGTTGAAGAAAGAGCCTACTCCTGGTACTGTATATTAGTGTTAGGGGCGTGTACAAAGTACACGTGAATACCAGGCATTGTGCGTGTGTATATACTATCAACAAACTAGCCCCCAAGCTTGTATAACATACTAAGGGCCTAGGGTTACAAATCACATATAGTCGGCTTATCACCAGTGGGGATAGAGTCCTCCGCGACTCTGGTAGCTTCGTGTTGTACGCCGAGTCCTCCACATGGGTCTCCGTATAACACGTCTCGGTCCAACCTACATGTGGTGCAGGATGGAACCGACCCATGAGTCTTCATGTTGACCCACCACAACTAGAAATGATGTGCCCACCACACCACACACGCAATCAGCCACTAAGAAAATAACATATACAATAGTACAATGGTATCTAGCTCATGATACGTCTCCATATTTCGTTGATGACACTGACGGACTTTGCATTTGATGCGTGCTCCGTATTTTGTTGACGACACTTACGGTCATTGTATTTGAAGCGAAAGCACGATATGGTCACTGGACTTCAAAATAAGCTCATCACGGTCACCACATACATTTTGTCGTGCTAACCAACATGTGGTTGTATGGTTAGAGGACAGTGGTTTTCTCGAGCCCACCAAGGTTAAAGTCCCGGTGCTCGCATTTATCTTGTGTTAATTTTAGTATTTTCCAGCGATGTACGTTCAGTGGGAGGAGACGTTCCACTCAACTACGAGGCACCTATGGTGACTTTGTAAAATCTCAAGATCATATATGCTGGCCCACTCTCTCGAAGGTGCGGCGGCAGACCAGCGGTGGGGAGTGGTTTCGGGGAGGGCAGGCCGGCCGCGGGCGGCGGGGCGGGCGGTTCGGCCGGTGGTGGCTGGCGGCTCGGGGGGAGGGGGGTGGAGTTTGATGATAAACTGGAGGCCCTTGATTTCGTATCCAACGGCTGGAAAATCTAATGACCAGAGATGAAAAAGTCAGTCGACTGACGTGTAGCCTCACCCCGCACGTACACATGCACGCACGCAAGACACGCACGCATGTAGGCGTGCAACACTGACATGTACACATAACGTACACACGCACGCATGCTGGCGTGCAACACTGACACGTACACATGCACTCACGAACACACGCACGTACGCACCCATGCATGCAACACTGAAACGCACCCTTGCACGTACGCACCCATGCATGCAACACTGAAACGCACCCTTGCACGCACGCAACACTCGCATGCCTGCATGCACACAGCACATGACGCAAGACACACGCTTAACTACATGAAAAAGATGACGTCACACTCAATGAACAATCATCGATTTATGAAATGCCCGCTTCTGACCGCCCTGGCCCACCAAAGGTTCCTGTGCTGTGCGCTGCCTACGTTGGGTCACTGACATGCAGGCCATGCACCCAAAGAGCCCACAGGTCAGTGGAAGAACGGCGCGGTGTCCTAGGTCAGAGTCGAGGGCGCCACTTGCGGCACGCCCGGCTGAACACGCCTCTGTGCCGCATTCAAACGCCTCCATGAAACCCGCCCGTGTGGAAGCCGAGAAACCCACTCTGGACACACGTCCGTTCATGACCAGGCTGATGTTAAACGCAATGCCGGCCGAGCTCCTCCCGTCCGCCGTCTATTTAATCTCCTATTTAAACGAGGCCAAACGCCAGCCAAGAATCACACACCTCCGCCGCTCCCCTATCTCCTCCACCATTTTGTCCACTCTTACAATGGCTTACGAAGAGTCGTTATTCCGCATCCAAGCCGGCTGGGTAGCCCGCCGGATACGAGCTATGCAGCTCGCTGATCCACCTCCCTCCCCTCGCCCGACGGAGCCAGTTGCCGCCCCAAGCCGGCGCGCGGTTTAGCAACTCGCCGCTCCAGGCCAGCTCGACGAGGAGCGGCGCACGGGCGTCGTTGCTGCCGTCCATGCCGCCGCCTCGTACCGTGTCTCCCGTTTCTGTGGCCGAAACTCCCATGCCGGCGGCCGCGCCATGCAAGCAGCGACAGAAGCCGGGTGCGCGGAGAGCGATGAGTCGGTGGCCAGCGCCTCCGCGTCCGCCGCCATCATCGAGGAGAAGTAGAACACGGGAGGCCGCCGCCGCTTCGGTCCCATGAAGGCCACCGCGGAGGCGACGCCGGCGTACACAGGAGGTGTCTTGCCGGATCCTTTTGTTGCGAGGACCTTCATCGACCCCGCATGGGCTCCACGGAAGAGGTCAATGTTAGGATGAACTCGAGCCGGTGCCGGCCATGGCGAAGTAGTGGCCGGTGATGAACTCGAACCGGTGTCGGCCACCATCATCTTCGGCACTAGCCAATGATATCAGTTGGGCAGTGGGGTAGCGAGCCATCCTTTGCGCTGAAGCATATACCTCCAGGGCTCCCGGCAGTCCGGTGCTCGTGTTACCGGACATGAGGAACACAAATCGATCGGCGAGCGACAATTTAGGCCATGTATTATATACCTGTGCTGTCCAGAACTAGCACCGCGTAGTTCATTTGAAGGTAATGAAATCCGTCATGTTTGTGTGAAAATCCGATATTTTATATGATTTCCGTCGTTGTTTATATGAAATATCAGTTTGTCTACGTGTTTGCGTGAATTTTGTCCGGTTGGTTGAGTTGCTGTCATAATGTGTGCGGCTACAGTTGGATGGCGTAATTTGCGGGTCGCCGGTCGGTCTGCGGGCGGCTCGGGCGGTGTTGTGGGACAAAAAAACACAGCTCATGCGAGCTCGTCTCCAACGTGCGCGCTGGAGGATGCATGACAGCATGAGCACCCGAGCCGTTCCTCGTTCATCGGTGGCAAAGGCAGCGGTGGACAAAACGGTCGCCAATATTTTGGCTACCCCGGGTAAGATCCAAACAGCCCCTCCCAACAAATTCAAATCCCTCATTCACCATGGAATTTTGCCATGTGTTGTTTTCATGGACTAGCAAGATGCCCGTGCATTGCACGGAACATCAAGATGCATTTTTTTTACAAACTCCCGCATGCATGCAAGGGATAATTAATGTCCTCCTTTGCTAGTACCACGAGGAAAACACCATTAATATTGCATCGATTAGTGTTAGTGGCCTTGTATATCTGCAAATTGTAATTTTGATAGTGGCCCCTTGTATATAAAAATGGAGGGAGAAATATGAGAGATGAGGTGAGGAGGAGTGGGGCATGGTGCTGTGGTGGTGACTGGTGGTCGGACTGGGCGGAGGCATGGGGATGGACGGTGCATTATGTCTAGGTTTGTATCTCTCTCACACACACCCACGTAGGTGGGGGACGTGCATGAAGACAAGAGGTGCATGCACGGTGCACGTACTCCCGTCTCTTTCCCAACCACACCCGCGCGGGTACACGGTGGAGCTCATTTCTGTACGAAAAAGGCAGCCCATGTGGTAATTTGGCACGTGTATTGGTTGTCCACTTGGTGGAGGGAGGATCGTCTACCACGGGTGAACAAACAAATTGCGACTTGACGCATTATGTTAAATTAAAAAAAGAGGCAAACCATGTGGGGCCTACCTTAGAGGCAAGACTCTATACACTAGAGTACTTTTGATGTATCCCGTCAACTCGTAGAACGAGGAGAAACTTGCTTAGTATGCCGTCTCCCCCGCCCACGGCCGCGGTGGCTCGCAGGATGAGGTGAAGCTGGAGTACTACTGTACGCCTTTACGCCCGCTCCCTCGCCCACGTGCGCGGTGGCTCGCAGCACGAGGAGAAAATTTTAGTACTCCGTCCGTTTACTCCTCGTCCCTACTACGTACTTTGGTTAGTACTCCCTCTATTTACTTATAAAAGGCCACTATAAAAAAATACATTTTGCATCTATACAAGGCCACAAATAGTAATCGAGACAAAAGTTACTACTCCCCCCTTTCCAGTTTATGGCTTAATTTCAAAATCTCTCCAACCAAGGTAGACGGTGAGTGGTCGAATTAATTTCGTAGTTTGCACAGTACGCTCGTTTTTCTCAAGAAGTTATGTTTATTGAGGCATTAATTAGAACGAATGCATGAATGACCACTAAATTTCCATGAACTTGTACATGCATTGGTTAGTTTCCTCTTGACACTGCTTGCGTCGGGTGATCTAACGCACCTCGAAATCCAACATGTAATGGTACTACTACTAGTATAGTACTAGAATTTGACTTATCAAACGGAAAAACAAATGTTTTTTAGATGAGCCCTATAAACCCTTGTGGGTACGTACTCCGTAAAAACAGATTTTTCCAAAACTAAGTCGCTCCCTTTCATGAATTCTGTAGTATACTCCTCCGTCGATGCTCCCTTTCATGAATTCTGTACTTCTTGTCGCCGACATGTGGGACATATAGCAACCGGGTTGACGTGTCAAGCACCAAATAATAGTGCAGAACAGCAGGGGGACGCACCCCACTCGTACCGGTCCATTGTTAGTAATGAGCAATGAGACATCAAATCACAATGCCGCACCTTCCCAGACGGACGAAGCAACCATTATTTCACACTTCGGTTCGACATCATCTCAAACCACGTACTAGTATTGCTTCTGCCCAAGAGGGACACGCGCATCACCTTGGTACATCATGACACGTGGGACCGCATGATAGGCCATGCTCCCCTGCCGATCGCTGGGTAAAATCACCTCATTTTTACTATACATCCTCCGAATCGGTTTACTACATGGCATGCACGTCATTCTAGGTTGAGAATTTAACTGGCTATATATATGTGATGAACAATACGCTAGCCTTTTAAAAAATGTATACTTTTGTACAGTAGTACTGCACTATCGATGGATTGCGCCATGGAGCAAAAATTCAAATTTTTAAAAAAGGTGGTACATATAGAGAGTGCTCGTCGCCAAATTATGCATATAGTACTATTAAAAAAGCTAGTACGTGCTTAATTGGGGTGCTAAATTCTATTAAAGAAATACTAGTACTAGTATGTACATACTGAAGAGTTAAAGTAACAAGAAGAAACATAACATAGTTCTGCTGGGGGCTCAGTAAAACACACCCCTCAAATTAAACTAAGCACGCCTGAAATTAAACTATGCAACTAATCCGGTAGACATTGCATTAGAAGTTTAGAACCGCCATGAGCAATGACACTGCCACCTTACTCGGAGTCCTCGTCCACGTCCTCGACTTCGTCCTTGTCCCTCTTCCTCTTAGCCGATACTTCTTTGCTTGAACCGCCAACTTGGCTGTTGCTCTTCATCCAACCCTTGTAGATATTAAAACAAAGGTAGCCATCCATTGCAGCGTACTGGATGTGGTCTATATCTAGTACATTCTGCTGCCATGCATGACAATGAAACGTGTAATGAGGTTTCTCCAGTTTGCGGTACGAAGGATGAACCATGGCTCCTGCCAGGGTCAGCATTGAGGGCTGACGAGAGGGCACCAGCCGATTCTTCTGGAGGTTGAAGGGGTTGCCTACAACAAGGCCTATCTGACGCAGGACTTCTTTGTCGTTCTTAAAGTCTACAGTAACGAATTTGACTATTTTGTCCTCAAGGAAGTTCTTAAAATCCTGGCACTCAACGTCGGCATGGCATATGTGGTAGACCAAGCAAACGTTATGTATGCAAACCTGGATCACGGCGGGCTTCTTCCTCTCTTCGTCCTTTAGATCCTTCTCTCGTCCCACGACTGTGGTGTACTCAACATCTAGCCCAGCGACCCACTCATCATGTGAGTTTTTGAACATGCGTCTGAAGCAAGAAAGGCATACTTTCACCGTCGCGGAAGTACGAATGTAGATGACATCGAACTCATCGCCGGTGATGGTTCTAACCTTGTACTCACTGCCGATCGGGGAGATTTGGGACGCCATGGATTTGGGAGGAGGGTTAGGATTAGTGGAACTGCCGTAATGTGAATGGACGAGATGACTAGGAGCGAACCGCCGTAGTATTAAAGGACGTGCGGGAAAGAGTAGGAGCGAACTGCCAGCGTGCGAATGGCAGGGTAGTGGCTTTCCATTCTCCCATGATACGGGCTTCCGAGAGCCCTTGGATCTGAGATCGAACGGTTGCAAGGCGTGATTCTAGACCTATGGGTGAATATCCTATCCTGGAGGGTTATTCTTAAAATTTTCAGCAACTTAGCATGCGACCGTTTGATCTCAGATCCAAGGACTGCCAGCAGCCCGTATCATGGTCGCGCCTACCACGACCATCGCGTTGCTCGCGTGGTCGCGCCCTTGGAGATTTAACACGGTGCGTTAGGCTATCTGATGTTGGCATGTCGTACATAGTCATCACTTAGTCAGTCATACTACAACAAGGTTGGCTATAAGTGTATTTTTTACTCCTCTCTATCTCTTTCTTCGTACTCCCTCCGTCCCATAATATAAGAACGTTTTTGACACTAGCTAGTGTAGTGTCAAAAATATTCTTATATAATGGGACACAGGGAGTACTAGTATTTATTGCATTTGCCAAGGAGTGACCTCTTCCAATGAAATGGTGTTGCTAAGTTTGCTTCATTTAATTAGCTATAGACTTAAAATTGTCTTTTCACCTAGGTACACGCACTTAGCACCGTTTCTTCCTTGGGTCACCAAACTAGTCTCTCTCTTCTTGATTAACTTGCCACATCAGACTTTATGCCTATGTGGCAAGCTTAAGCACCTGTAGGAGCAAGTAAGTACAATAGTGCGTTTTACATGGCATTTTTGCATATGTGGAGGAAAGAGAGGCAAGGAAAAAGTGGAGACGTGGGCTCTCATGCAAGAGCCGGCCTCTACTACTACATGGTGGAGCATTGGGAGAGGCACCTATATGGAGGTGGTCAGGAATCGGGAGACTCACGTCGGTCAAAGCGCCGCAGTTAAAATGATAATGGCAAGTTAAATAACGGGGCCCCACCTGTCTAGCAGTAACTCGCTGTCAAATCACACAGCCCTACGTTTGCAGCAGCCTACTCCCTCGTCTTTTCGCGTCTCTGTCGAACCGACTAGGCGGAACTGCCCCGCCTACCGCGCAGGAAAAGCCCCACCCTCGACTTTTAAATACAACTACTCCCTCCGTCGGATGCGTTTGGTTGAAGGTATCGTATGAATGGATTGGGACCATTCAATTGTTTTGGGATTGAACCATTCAATTCATGTGTTTGGCTGAATATAAGAGATGAGCTAATTATTTAAGACAGGACCACCAGTCATGCTCACATAGTCATGCATGCAAAGGGTGGCCATTTGATTCGACCGATTTGGTTGGGTGGAATGGTTCAGCATCTTCAAGGCATATTCTCTTTTTTGACTCAAACCATTCATGTGCTTTATAACCAAACATGTCTATCCCAACCCATTCATGACCACCCTTGCAACCAAACGCACGTCATCTTATGAAAACCAAATAATCCCAAAATACTAAGGCGCGGTGCATTAACTTCTACCTCGTTTCTTGTTTCTTCACATATCAACCAATAAGAATCCAGTGATATACTTTTTGTGACATAGTAACTCATATTTAGTTAGTTAAATGGATGACCTAGAACTACGTGCATGCCCTATAAACCGAGACACCTACAAATAAAAAACCGAGACGGAGAGGGTAGTTCAGCACGTACCTTTTTAGATCAATATAGTCGGGATTCACCAAGGAGCAAAACCAAGTGGTAGGCTGCTCCTGTCGTGTTGGTGTAGCAACTCAAGCAGGGTCAGTCCGCACACGAAATGGCGACACACTTAACAGGACCCCTTTGGCAGACATGTGGCTCATCCACCGTCTTATTCCACGTGTGATGCACCAAATTACAGTTCGGAGCAGCGGTTGAAATTGGAGGCACCCCGGTCGTAGTGCCGCAGTAGTAGAAAATGAGCGATGAGGGGTCAAATCACAAAGCCCCACCTTTCCCGCATTAAGCTAGATGGACGAAGCAACCATCATTTCACTCTAGCGCGCAAGAGCATAAAGAAAAGAGAAAACAATGATGCGTCCGGCAGCTACCTAGGGCACCCTAGGGTAGGGGTCTCCACTACAAATCCTTTTTCTTGAAAGCGCCTCCACTACAAATCGGCTTCTCCATCGTCCTCTTGAAGAAAATCGATGATGAGTGCGGCGGTAGGGTTTGTAGGAGTATTACGGCGTGCGGGGCCACGTCGTAGTAAACGGGTTCGAGTGATCGAGTCGACGCCTTAAATATGTGTGGGCCTCTTGGTTTTACGGGAACGAGGCAGCATTTTGGGTTCGGGGACCAGTGGAGATATAGCACGTACAAAAAATTGTGGACGTAGGTTCGAGCGAAAGGCAATGATGCATGGGCCCTGCATTTTGATATACCCAGGGCCGTGTGAAATTTGCTACTCTACTCAAAACTAGTAAGGTACACATGTATTGAACGCATGAGATTTCGAAACCAAATTATGAATAAATACACACTATAGCATGTAAAGCTTTGAGTCATATATGCATGATGTAGATGTTCGTTTAGTTCTTATAGTTCATCTCATTGAAAATCAATTAGTTTTATAAAAATGTTAAGATTCATGGGGTTATGCATTGTAAATCATAAAGTAAAAAAACAATAATGGCAATTCATTTAGAAAAAAATCAATTATGATACAGAAGATTCTAGAACAAAGGAGAAGTGCTTGTGTTTTGAGGTTTGTGCATTATGCTTAAGTTCAAGCATGGAGTCTTCTAAATTGTACATGTGGCAGATCTGGTGGAATGTTGATGATATCCAATGGCCAGTAGTGCTTAGATTTGCCCATCTCTGCACTGTTGGGTTAGCTTCATCCAGCGACCATCTTTCAAAGTTATTGGCACACTATATAGTTCTTTTGCCATAGTTGCATGTTTTGGAAAAAAGCTACTAGTGGGTTGTACTATCTATTTAGGAATAGAAGATGCATACGTGGAAGTTGTAGGGAAAGATATGACATGGAGCATCTCAATTCCTATGAGTAGGGATTGGAAAAGGGATGTCATTTGGTTCACATCATAGCAACTTTTCTATTGAATCTAGAGATGACATGTATCTCAATTCCTATGAGGAGGGATTAGTAAAGAGATGTAATTTGGTTCATATCATAGGAACTTTTCTATTGAATATACGCTAATGTTTATTTTCCTTTGAAATTAAGGGAGTATAGGAATCCATTCATATGAACCAAGTGGCTCTAAAGCTATAGAAATGATATCATGTTTATTTCCTTTGAAATGTAGAGTATATGAATCTATTCCTATGAACCAATTGGCTCTAAAGGAAAAAAGTCCTATAAAAATCATATCATATAGAGTTCCTATGATATCCCTCGACACTAAAGGATGGTTGAAATTGCTGCGGGTGATACGATGGTCTTTCTTTGTAGACTCCTCACCCATCTTTATAGTTACCTATCGAAGATGAATGAAATGATATATACAGGGTATTCTACATGTGCAATTTGGTACACGAAAACTCGGTAAAAGTTTGCGAGGTTCTAATTTTCAATAAAGCTATATGCACTGCATTCCGGAACGAAGGGAGCATACGGCAGTTGCTAACACTCACGTGGAAGATTTGTGTGTAGGAGGAGTGGCTGTTCTGTTAAATGACATGGCAAAACTGACACTGTTGGATGCCGATCTAATGGTTCTTACGACGTTCGTCAAGAAAAGGCTTGTGGCGAACGTTTGTCGGATAATGATTTACGGACACATGCATTGCATTGATGCGTGCCCCCCTCTCTCGCGCGCACACGCACCCTCACGAGTCACGACTCTCCCGAGTCCTCTCGCAGACTCGCACGTCACACCCATCCTCTATCTGTAGGTAGACGTCACACACATATGTGCTCTTCACACCCTACCCTCAGAACTTCTAAAAAACAAAAGACGGCGCGCACATTTTATTTTAGCTCACACGTCACACACTTATACTATTACTCTTGCGGCGAACGTTCTTTGGGCATAGTATATATTGTACTCTCACGAAGAGAAGCGGTGCACGCACGCACTAGTTCTCTCACACCCACTCGCGGGTACACGTAGGAGCGTATTTTTTGAAGCCGGTACAACAAAATCACTCCACTATATATAAAAGCAGGAGCCTTAGCGCTTGCTTTACTAGGGTTCCTCTCGTTCACTCTCTCATGCTCTCCAGATCTAAACAAGACATAGGTGGCCACACTCTCTCTCTCAGCTCACGGCTGGTCACAAATCTGGCCGGACAACCTCGACCTAGGCACGGGGTGTAGGTGCATCATTCACGCTATCGTCGGCAGCGAGGGAGGACACCAAAGGCTGCCCGCGCGTCCCGATCGGCGGCCGTGCCGTTCTCTCCAAGAAAGCGCCGGCTCGGGAGGGCCTCCGACCCCTTCTTCCTCCCTGCGGTATTGTGGCCAAGATGCGGCCTCCCGACGCCATCTTTGCCACATGCCGACGACCCTCAAGTATATATTCCTTCGAAACCTGCCTTGCTCTACTGCCCCAGCTCTTCCCCCTTCATGTGGATCCTTTTCTACTTCCGTCCGCTGTTACAAAGCCACCTAGACTTCTACTATTATTAGAAGTAAAGCTAGTTCATACAGTGAACTCAAAGCGTTGTTTCAAACAGGGAAGAAAGTGGGAAAGTTGTAGCATGAATCTAGGACTTGGTTCTAAGAGGAAACGGGGGAAAGTAGTAATATGTGTCACTGTTTAAATAACCGTATTTCGTATTTGCGCAAACAGGGATGTCTGTCTCCATATCGTTTCGGGATGTCTGTCTCTGTATAGTTTCTATCCGCGCAATCAAAAGCACACACCTCAGTTTTAGTACAACTGCGCAAAATGAGATGGCTATCCCTCGTTGTTGTTGTCTAACCTCCCGTCTTCAAGGTATCCCTACATTGGTAGTAACTAAGGTAGAATGACCAACGCAATATAAAAGAAGTTGATTCGTACGTTTTACTTCCTGATTGAAGTGCAGGGACGAGCGAAAACAACTGCATCCTAGTCCGGTATGCACTTTCTACCAGTTCATCCATGGACCGAGGACTAGCTGGCACGGCTGCACGGCGGTTTTTTGGACAGGTGCGCGGACAAGAGGCATTGTGGTCTGCTTATTTCTGCAAATAGCGGTGCTTAAATTTAGTGGAATGCACAAGCATTTCAGCTGGTCAATACACTGCATGGTTCAGTTCAGCATTCCAGCTGAGACCACAATTCTAATTGGTTATTCTAGAATGAGAGAACCTAACCCTGGATGGTGGCAACAAGAAAAAACCAGAGTAAACTCCAGGAAATTTAAGCCTGCCGGGAGGCCCTTTGCTCAGAGAAGCGTTGCTTGTTTTTTCCTGATTTGTAAACCTTCTCACAACTTTGTCTCTTGTTGTGAACTAGTATATGTTTGTTATGTTCTATGAATCATTGTGATGTATAAAATTGCTTAACTTATGCTTTTCAAGATTTTTATGAAGCCGAGTTTAATTGTGAGTATTCCACATGAGCGCTGGACTAGCGTGTGAACATTTGGGATTTATTACGTTGTGGCCTCAATTAACTGCATGAACCACTGTAACAAGATACATAGTAGTTGCTTATATGTCAGACAGCAGATTGTTGATTGTTAGCTGGTCGATAGCCTAGTGTTGAAGTGAGTTGAGCCAATGTGTCGTGTTTTGCACAACTGCTTACAAGTGGGGTAGCACCAACAGTGTTTACAAGTACTTATGTATACGTCGGCACACGGTTCTCGAACGAGTGCTCTATTTCATCAAAACACACACTGCTCGTATGATAAACCGTGACAACTTATGTCTTACGATGCCATATTCATGAAAAAACTAGTGAGGACGCATCTGTTTCGGCAACAATTACGATGGTTCTCACATGATTCACGGGCACACAAAAGTAGCAGCAGTTCCCATAGATGGATTCCAACAGAGCACTAGCCCCAGAGGGGTCGATGACAGGCAAGGTTCGGATAATTAGACACAATCCAAACTACTATTAAACACTAGCTGGGGCAACTATTTCATGCCTCGATCTAATTTGGGCTGGACACAAGACGGACCTTGCCATGAACATCATCAAGGATGCCCCGCAGCAGCTCAATCTTGTGAACCTTCACAAAGACAACCTTGTGGCCTTGCCACTGATAAACTTGTTTGTGGAGGCATGCCACGTCATCTTCCTGCGTAAGCTTGACAAGAACAGTATGCCTCACAAACGAAGGAGTAGCTTTGAACTTCTTGTGCTTCAGTACACCCTCGACAACACGCCTGACAACAGTGAGGTTGGAATACAACTCTTCATTGGTATAACCGCAAATGGCTTCCAGGATCCAACAGCCTAAGAACTCTGTTTTCCCAGTGCGTATATTCAGGTCGTCCGCCTCATAGCGAGTGACATGCACAACCACACAATCCTTGTCTGCATCAGGGCTCTAATTGAAACAGAAACAATTTCTGAATTACTTTTCAGTATAAGAACCACAAGTTGTTTAAACCACTATGTATAGCATGGCATCGAAGCTAATAAAATTTTGCATTATTAATCACCACATACTTTTCTAAAAAAATCACCACATACATAGATGAAAAACCACAATTGAGATAGGCAAAGAAGGAAATC
>NC_041385.1:334741022-334749489 GCF_002162155.2 Triticum dicoccoides | reverse complement strand
GAAGGGGGAAAACTGCTCCTGCAGTGCCATGGGGGCTGTAACCTCAAACGGGGCGTTGACCATCTCAGTAGTGGCCGTGAGCGTATCTGGGGTCGGCTCGGTGGTTGCCTCCATCTTCTTGGAGCTCTCTGTCTTGTGGGGATCAGCCTCCCGCGTCTGCTCCAATATCGGAGATCTTTGCCTGGTTCTCCTTGGTCCATCATGAAACTGATGAATACTAGGAGACCACTGAAAGGAAAGCACAATCGCAATGACAATGAAACAAAAAAGAGAGTGAGGATCGGTTACTACTTTGCAAAAGTTCTTTTTTTTCTCTGAATGAAAATATACCAACATCACGGATCCGCTTACCTTCCCTTCGTTGGGAGAGAAGAACAGTGGCAAATGCGAGTGTTGCCTTTCTTGAAGACGGTGAGGGAGAAGGGGATTCAGCGAGGAGTGAAATGATGGTTGCTTCGTCCGTCAAACTTAGACTGTGAGGAGGTGGGGTTTTGTGATACGACAGCTCGTTACTGCCACGCTACGACCGGGGTGACTCTCCGCCTACATACTGCCTGCTAATTTGGTGGATGGCATTTGGACCCGCGCGCTGCATGGCCCACATGTCGGTGAACAAAAGTGTAACAACATTCAGTAGAGGGAGATGTTTCAATTACCTAGGAGGAGCCAGAAGCGGTAGAGTGTCTCCATTGTACTAGTAGTAATTGTTTTTCTGGGTAGCTGTAGAGTGTCTCCACTATACTAGTAGTAATTGTTTCTCTTGGCCCAAGACAAAACTGCCAATCCACACTAGTAAATAGTAAAATCAATTCAAAAGGCGCTACCCACACCCAGCACACCGCCCCCGCTCCCCCACAAAAAAACATGTCTGCTCTTCTTCCTCCTCGCTCCCACCCACCTCACGTCAGCTCATTTCTACAGAAAACCCCAGCTCCCCTTCTTCCTCACTCCTACAGAAAACCCCCAGATCCCCTTCTTCTTCGCTCGCACTACAACTAGGCTCGTCATTCGTTACTCTGCTCAAATCCATGAGCGCGACACGACGCCCTCGAGGAAAATGTATTCGGCTGACCCCAGCGCCAAGAAGATGAGGCTCCCACCAGTGGCGACGCCTGTTGTAGATCCCGCACCCGGCAGCGCGGAGAGAAGCGGCGACCCCGCCCCCACCGGATCCCAGGAACCCGTAGAATCTCGGGTGGACCGCATCAGCGATCTCCCAGACACCGTCCTTGGGGAGATCATCTCGCTTCTCCCCACCAAGGATTGCTGCCGCACCCAAGTCCTCCCAATTCGGTGGCGCCCTCTATGGCGTGCCGTGCCCCTTAATCTCGACTGTCGTTAGCTATCTCTCTTCAATGATTATGAAATCCCCAGAGCCATCATCTCCTCCCACCAGGGCTCCGTTCAAAGCCTTTGCATCCCGTCATGCTACCTGAGCAAGCATACCATGCCCTGCACGGTGGACGCCTGGCTGAAATCCCCTTAATTCACAGAAGTACATCTGCTTGAGTTCTACTATTCCCCTAGAAATCACATACCACATACAAAACACCATGAACTTGTGCCCTCAGCACCGATGTCCATCTCGCGGTTTTCCTCCTCTGTCCACACCGCCACCTTTGCACTATGCTACCTTCCAGACAATCTGGTACTAAACCTTCGACTCCCATTTCTCAAGAAACTTTCACTTGTGCGGGTTCGTATATCGGAGGCCTCATTGCACATCATCATCCACTCTAGTTTCCCTGCGCTGGAGTGCTTGGTGCTTGTTTTCACAGTTAGAATCGGTTGTCTCCAAATAAAGTCGCCTAACCTTGTAAGAATTGGAATCTCTTTTGACGGAAGGCAGCTCATCATCCAAGATGCCCCTTCACTTCAAAGGTTGATCCTTGATTCTAGTTATTCACCGTTGCAAATAACCGTCCTCTCTGCGCCTAAACTGGAGACCTTGGGTGTAATACATGATCTCTGTGCTCATTTCAATATGGTGTTTGGCTCCACAGTTCTTCAGGCACTTTATATTATCATCTACACTTGTAACCATATGCTGCATTTTAAATTTCTGCGCATAATTTATATATCATCTTGGAGTACACATTTTGTACTAATATTATGTTCTATGCTCAATGAAGAGTTTCTCCATGGATGGCCTATCAATGGTGCTGGATTCTGTCAAGATCTTATATATCCAAATGAATAGTTTTGATCTGAACAAGATTATTGGCTTGCTGCAATGCTTTCCATGTCTGGAGAAGTTGTATATAAAGGTGATAATTTCACGCACATTGAAAGCCCGCATATAGTGTACTAGAAACCATTCAGCTGTTGCTCTTTCGACACTCTTCTTTTAGACCTTAACTGTTTTCAATTTTCATGTCTATTTAGGCAACAGGACGGGGTAAGAAACTTATAACCAATCGGTGGATTCGTAAGCATCAAGATTTTCTCACTTCTCATGAGATTCGATTGAAGACAATAATGCTAGAATGATATGTAGCCAACCGTGCAAACACAAGATTTGTCACATTCTTCCTGCTGAATGTGAGGTTACTATTGTCCATCAGGCTTAAGTTTATCAGCAGCATGGTTTTGACGGATGGGTATGTCGAAGAGCAAAAAAAGGAGTTTCAGGTGGGCAAAAGAGCTTCTGAACGTGCCGGGCTTCTATTTACAACATACTGTGGTCAGAATCCAGTAAATTTTACGATCCAAGATGTTCATTCTATGGACCTGACCGATCCATTTGACTGTGACTACCAAAAACAGTGCTGGAGTTAGATGTTGTTGCCCTTTTCAATCTGGGTTTTTTTGTAAACCTGATGAACAATCAACCCTCGTGCTTTTGTACAGTTTGTAAGCTGGAGTTAGATGTTCCTGCCCTTTTCAACTCGGGTGTGACTGTCATATTTTCTTTGAAACAAGGAAAATGGCTTGCCATTCGTTTAATTTAGAGTGAAATATTGTAACAAATCACAACCAAGGGAAATAACATCACTCACACCGGCTGCTTGAGCTCACTGTGCATTACAGAAGCCAAGTGACTATCCCCCACCACCCATACCAGTCAACCCTCGTACTCCCCTCCGCCTGCGACTGGACCGGCGCATCTTCAACGGCTCCTGTTCGTTCCGTCCGAGGCCTCGCCGTCGTCCTCCGCCTTGCATCCTTGGTTCGCTCGCCGTGCACGGTGCGCCGCCCTCTTGCGTTGTCAATGTCGTCAACAACCGAGAGGAACAAGGAGATGACTGTACGTGGAGAGGATGACAGTAGGGACCTACCAGCGTCATGGCAGTACGCAAGCAAGTACCTCTATAGTACAAGCCTAAAAACATGGTTCCTCCTAATGGTTGGACATCTGGGGCTCACGCCATCGTCAACGTAGTCAATAAACGAGAGAATTACACTACGAGGGCTGACACCAGGGACCCAACAAGTTGCGCATTTTTTTTGAGGAACAAGCAGTTTTTTTTGAGACAATGAGGAACAAGCAGTTGTTATTTATACTAGTTTTAGCGACGGATCAGGGTAACAACGGGGCTGTGCGGGGGCTGTGGCCCGTCTAGCCAGGGTTTTATTTATGTTTACCACATCATGAGCCCAGTTGTGTTTTTTTCTTGCTGAAAATGGCTAGCCCAGTTCTATTTTTTTTAAGAAATACCCAAACAAGGCCTACTTGCTTTATCGTCCCTGCTGGGCTGCAAATGTTTCAAGACGAGGAGAGTTTCATTCGGTTTGCCCAGAAATGTCCTGTACATTTTAAAATACATGAAACCGGGAATTAGTTTCATCTTTTTTCATTACAAGATCTTAAATTCCATTGATTTTTATGCGTGGAAAATAATTTTGATTTTATATTTATATAAATTATTTTTCAAAATAGTTTGAATGTGAATCAATATTTCTGGATTAAAAACAGTTGACCGCACCGAAATATGCAAAATTTCATATACTTTTTAACCGTGGCCACAATATGGGGTGTAATGCTAACAAAAAGAAGATGGGCTCCAAAAAAAATCTTAAGAATTAGCAAATGGACTGTACATTATTAGAAATAATGGCAGATGGGTTGTATGATGTTTTCCACAGATTTGAGGCTGACTTGTGCGCCTACTACAGGTTGACGCATATGATTTCACAAAAAAAAGGTTGACGCACGCGCAACGCCCTGTCAACTTAGCCAACACACGAGAGCAGTGACTGTTGGATATCCATCCAACGGCTGTCGTGCTTCTTCAATCTCTGCTCTTCATGCCGCTCAAACAAGCGCCGGCGGGACTGGCTGCTCCCTCCTCCCGCAGCCGGCTATGCTGCCGCGCAGGCCTCACGGCCCCACCGTACTCCCATCGCTGGCCTAGCCATCCCTCTACTCACCCACACATGTTGTTATTCTCCGGCGACGGCAGACGAAACAGTAAACCCTCGTACTCCTCCGCGTGGGAAACAACTACCGAGTATTCCCTGGCTCTGTGTCGTTCCCTTCCTAGGCCTCCCCGTCGTCCACCGCCCTGGTGCTCTTAGTGCGACCTGGTCAACATGGTCAATGACCGACATCCATTGGAAGTGGACTGTACGTGGAGAGGCTGACAGTTGGGTCCACGGCCGCACGCAAGGAAATGCCTCCTTATTACGCGCAAAATAATGATTCCTCCACCTGACAGCTAGGACCCACAGGAAGGGTCTCTATATTTCGCGAAAAAAACGTTCCCCCCGCTGACAGGTCGGACCCACCAGCTATATCTTCGCACGCAAGGAAGTGCCTCCTTATTACGCCCAAAAAAATGAACACCCCCTGCTAGCTGGAACCCACCATATTGTTGGTCTGACTTGTGGGCCTACTAAGTTGACGGGGACGGAGGGCTTTGTCAACTTAGTCAATACTCCAGTGACCATATGATGTCCATCCAACGGCCATACGACTTCTTCAACCTCTGGTCTTCTTGCTCCAGCCGCCCAAAGCAGCGCCGGTCGTGCCGCCTACTCCTGCCTCCCATGGCCGGCTGTGCTACCGCCTGCTCCTGCCTCCCGTGGCCCGGCTCCGCGTCGTCCCCTTCCTAGGCCTCGCAGTCGTCCACCGCCGTGGTGCTCTTGGTGCGGCGTGGTCAATGTGGTCAACAACCGACTTCCATCGGAAGAGTACTGTACATGGAGAGGCTCACAGTTGGGTCCACGGCAGCCGCAAGGAAGTGCCTCCTTATTACGCGGAAAATAATTATTGCTCCACCTGACAGCGGGGCCCACAGGACGGGCCACCAGTATTTTGCGAAATAAATCGTTTCCCCCTGACTGCTGGGACCCACCGGACGGGCCACCATATTTTATGAAAAAACATTCCCCCCACTATCAGCTTGGACCCACCGGAAGTGCCTCCTTATTATGCACAAAAAAATGAATACTCCCCCGGCTAGCTGGGAACCACCTTCGTGGGAGGCTGTCTTGTGGGCCCACTAAGTTGACAGGGCCGAAGGGCTTTGTCAACTTAGTCAATATGAACGATTCTAGCACCAGTGACCGTACGATGTCCATCCAACGGCCGTAGTGCTTCTTCAACCTCTGGTCTTCTTGCTCCAGCTGCCCAAAGCAGCACCGGTCGTGCCGCATGCTCCTGCCTCCCGTGGCCGGATGTGCTGCCGCGGAGGCCTCACCGCCCCCTACTATTCCCATCGCTGGCCAGGCCCTGCGGCGACGGCAGCCTCACACTGCAGCCGAACCAGTGAACCCTCGTACTCCTCTCCGCGCGGGCTTCCACTGCCGCGTCTTCCCCGGCTCCGCGTTGTCCCCTTCCTAGGCCTCGTCGTCGTCCACCGCCATGGTGCTCTTTGCGTGGCGTGGTCAACGTGGTCAAGGAGCAACTTCCATCGGAAGAGTACTGTACGTGGAGAGGCTGACAGGTGGGTCCACGGCCAGAGCCCAGTTTTTTTGTGATTTGCCAATTAAGTCGCTTTGTCAGGCCTATTGGGCTGCAAATCTTTCAAGACGAGGAGAGCTTTTCATTCGGCTGGCCGAGAAAATGGCCCATCAGTAATGAGAAATGGGTTGTACATTTTTAAAACACATCAAACCGACAATTAGTTTCATTTTTTTTATTTCAAGATTTTAAATTACATTAACTTTTATGCATGGAGAATTTGTTGGATTTTATATTGATATACATTTATTTTTAAAATCAGTTTGAATGTGAGTCAAAATTTCGGGATTAAAAACAGTTCGGACCGCACCGAAATATGCAAAATTTTGTATAATTTTTTAACCGTGGCCACAATATGGGCTGTAATGCTAACAAAAAGAATATGGGCTCCGAAAAAAACCTTAAGAATTAGCAAATGGGCTGTAAATTATTAGAAATAATGGCAGATGGGATGTATGCTGTTTTCCATAGATTTGAGGCTTTCCTAAAAAAAGGTTAACGCACAAGCAGTGACGGTTGGATGTCCATCCAACGGTTGTCGTGCTTCTTCAATCTCTGCTCTTCCTGCTCCAGCCGCTCAAACAAGCGCCGGCGGGACTGCCTGCTCCCTCCTCCCCGCGGCTGGCTGTGCTGCCGTGCAGGCCTCACCGCCCCACCGTACTCCCATCGCTGGCCTAGCCATCCCTCTACTCACCCACACCTGCTGTTATTCTCCGGCGACGGCAGACGAACCAGTAAACCCTCGTTCAGTCGTACTCCCCTCCGCGTGGGAAACAGCTGCTGAGTCTTCCCTGCCTCCGTGTCGTTCCCTTCCTAGGCCTCGCTGTCGTCCACCGCCCTGGTGCTCTTGACGCGGCCTGGTCAACATGGTCAATGATCGACATGCATCTGAAGTGGACTTTACATGGAGAGGCCGACAGCTGGGTCCACGGCTGCACGCAAGGAAATGCCTCCTTATTACGTGCAAAATAATGATTCGTCCACCTGACATCAGGGACCCACCGAAAGGGCCTCAGTATTTCACGAAAAAACGTTACCACCGCTGACAGCTCAGACCCACCAGCTATATCTTTGCACGCAAGGAAGTGCCTCCTTATTACGCACAAAAAAAATGAATACTCCCCCTGTTAGCTGGGACCCAGTAAGGTGGCAGGTTGACTTGTGGGCCTACTAAGTTGATGGGGACGGAGGGCTTTGTCAACTTAGTCAATATGTAGGATTCTAGCTCTAGTGATCGTACGATGTCCATCCAATGGCCGTAGTGCTTCTTCAACCTCTGGTCTTCTTGCTCCAGCCGCCCAAACTAGCGCCGGTCGTGCCTCGTGCTCCTGCCTCCCGTGGCCAGCTGCGATGCGGCGGAGGCCTCACCGCCCCCTACTACTCCCACCGCTGGCCAGGCCATCCCTCTACTCACCCACACCCCTGTTATTCTGCGGCGACGGCAGCCTCACACCGCAGCGAACCAGTGAACCCTCGTACTCCTCTACGCGTGGGCATCCACTGCCGCGTCTTCCCCGGCTCCGTGTCGTCCCCTTCCTAGGCCTCGCCGTCGTCCACCGCCCTAGTGTTCTCGGCGCGGCGTGGTCAACGTGGTCAAAGGAACGGCTTCCATCGGACGTGGACTATACATGGAGAGCCTGATAGCTGGGTCCACGGCTGCAGCAATGAAGTGCCTACTTATTACGCGCAAAATAATTATTCCTCCACCTGACAGCGGGGACCCACCGGACGTGCCATGATATTTTGCGAAAACAACGTTTCCCCCCTGACTGCTGGGACCCACCAGCTACACCTTTGCACGCAAGGAAGTGCGTCCGGGCAAAAAAAATGATTCGCCCCCCTGACTGCTGGGACCCACCAGCTACATCTTTTTTTAGGGAACACCAGCTACATCTTCGTAGGCAAGGAACTGCCTGACAGTCGGGACCCACCTGGTCGAAGCGTACGTAGCGTTGTCATTCTGGTCGCGAACTTGTATGTACATATACACTGGTCGATGTAGAGGTGCGCACGTGTCGTAGTAGAGGCGCGCACGTGTCGTAGTAGAGGCACGCACATAGCATGTACACGTACATACAACGGCGAGGGTGCAAGAAAGAAAATACGGCCACGTACGTACATACGGGCAGGGTCTCGAACACCTACTCGCGCATACGTACATGGCTGGGTCGGAACAGAGAAACAATGTCATCGTCGTGTTCATGGGGAGCCAACCGGCTGGGTCGGAACGGAATGCGTGGTCGTGTTCATCGGGAGGCCTTGGACGGAACAGGCGATGGAAATGAGGCCTGGCGTACCGCACAATGGAGGAAATGGCCTTGTGTTCGACCGGCCACGTTCGAAATGGGGTCCTGTTGATCGGGAGGGGCCTGGCGTACCGCAAAACGGAGGAAACGGACCTCCTACGGTCGAAACGGGGGTCCTGTTGATCGGGAGTGGTGTGGCGTACCGCAAAACGGACGAAACGGACTTGTGTTGGAGCACTATGGTCGAAATGGGGATCCGGTTGATCAGGAGAGGTGTGGCGTACCGCAAAACGGACGAAATGGACTTGTGTTGGAG
>NC_041385.1:334701902-334740691 GCF_002162155.2 Triticum dicoccoides | reverse complement strand
GCTCACTATTCATCCAATCGATCAGCTTCAGTTAGCAGCAGTAGCAAAGGAATCGCTCCATCGGGTTTAGTTAACAGCCATCGATCGATCGCTCGGGTTCAGTAACGCGTAGCCTGCAGTGCAATCGCTTGGGTTTAGTTAGAGCCCAATGCCTTGCTCGGCTTCAGTTATAGCCAACGCCTCGCACACACGCGCGTACGTATGAGAGAAACGTGCATCGCTCTCCCATCGTAACCGGCAACTCCCCGAAATTTTCCTCCCCCTAGCTTCTACCATCGTTTTTTCCGTCATGGACGGCCCAAAGAATGTCATGCAGTCGCGTCTCCGGCACGCCCAGGACGAAAAGCCCATTTTCTGTCATGATTTTTTGTCATAGAAGTAGGAGCCCACCACATCTATGATGATACCGGGTTTTCTCACAATTATCGTCATAGAAGTGTCATATGTATGACAGAATTTTTTTTCGTTCGGCCCAAAATGTCACGGATGTGTCTTTTTTTTGTAGTGTTAGTCTCATGTGTGCATCATGTTTGATCTTGAAAGAAACTTGAAATGGGGATTGCCTAAAACCCTAGCATCAAAGGAAGTCACTAGGTTCAACTAAAATATTCTCAGTGAATCCAAATGGCTTTAAAAGATGTTCATCATTTGTGGAAAATGCTAGAAACAATAACCAGAGGTGTTGCACATTTTTCCATGACATATTTGGGCTCTGAATTAAATCATATAGTATTTGCATTTCGGCATTTAAATGTATTAAATATTTTAAATGCTCTAATAATCATAAACTAAAATGTTTTGTTGTTGGTTATATTCCAAACAGTGGCATTGAGCAGTTTCAAGATTTTCGGATCTGTTTAAGTATTTTTAATAAAGCCCTAAAGATTACAAAATAATAGAAAACAGAAACTAAAATAGGAAAAGCAGAGAGAGAGAAGAAACCTACCTGGCACCCACCAAAGCCCACCTGGCCGGCGCAGTTGGCCAGCCCAGCCCACCTGTCCCCTCCCCTGTCGTCTTCCTCCTTGCCAGGAGGACGAGCGCGTGGCCGTAGCGCGCCGGCATGTGCCCCGGCCACCTCCACCCTGACTGCCTACGTCCCCATCGCCCTGGATCTCTCCCACGACGCCACGCACCCCCCGACCCCTCTCACTCCCTCTGTGCTCCTCCTCCTCCTTTGTTTCTCTCTCCCGAGCACATTGAGCGCAGCCGTCACCGCCGCTCGCTGCTGCCGTAGCCACCGTGTTCCCCTCACGTCCTAGACGTGTCCCCGAGCTTCGCCACGACGTTGTCATCCTCTCCACCGAGCCACGCTGTCTCGGAAGCCCAGTGGCATCTCCAACGCTGCTGTTTTCCCCCTTGATCATCCGAGATCGCCGTCGTCGCTTCGTCACCTCCGGACCTCCCCGAGCCCACTGAGCATCTTGGTGCGATCATCGCGAGCCCCTCTACCGTTCCCCTCTCTCCCTCCCGTCAATTTCCTCCTCTAGACTCACTAACCACCGCGGCCGAAGCTCGCCGCCGCCGTGCCTCGTCGCTGTCGTGGCTAGAGCCACAGTGGCTCGAAGCCAAGCACACCACTGTGCTCAGCACGGCTCCAGGAGCCCGTAGCACCCACCAGCTCCTCCTCCCATGCACCGTAGCACCGAACCCATCGTTGCCCGAACTCCGGCCGCCGCCTTAGAGCTCGCCGCTGTCAACTCCGGCCACCCCAGCTCCTCCCGCTTGCCCTGCCAGACGCGCGCGAGCCTCACCTGTGCGTAGGACCAAACCGCGGTTGATTTGGTCGACCATGGGCAAATGCCGAGCCCCTCCGTCGTCTCGGACTCGCCGGCGGCTTAACGCTGGTGGGTTTGACCCTCTTTGACCCTGGCTGGGCCTCGCGCTGAGACTATGACATGTGGGGCCGACCCTAACTGGTTTAGTTAGGTGTTAGTTAGTGCTAATCACCACTGTTAGGTGTTAATCCCCTTGCTAAACTAACCCTGAGCCACTGACATGTGGGCCCAGCCCTGCTGACATTTTTGTTAGAATCAGTCTAACCCTAATTAACTCAGTTAACTAACTGAGTCACTGACCAGTGGGCCCCGCAGGTCGGGTTTTACCTGAACGGCGCCTGTTGACCTGCTGAGGTCAGCATGACCTAATGCTGACGCAGTATTACATTTTCTGGATTTATTATTAATCAGGAAATTCCGAAAAATAGCTAAAACTTCTAAAAATCATAGAAAATTATATATAACTCCAAATAAGATAAATTATATATGAAAAATGATCAAAAAAATCCAATCTATCCATCCGCACTGGTTTCATGCATGTTAAAGCAACTTAAACCTTCTGTTTATATCAGAACATGATAATGCACTTTATAAATTCATAGTTTGAGTTTGAACTTGAACCTTGGGTTCAAAATAACTCAAACCCTTCTGGTTTTAGCTGCATTAGCTCAATCCATAGCATCTTTCCATGTCACATTCATGCATCATATTGTTGCATTGCATTGATCGTGTTCTCTCTTGTTTGCCGGTGGTTGTTCCCCCTTAGTAGACGTATGTTTCGACGATGTGATCAATGACACCGATGAAGAACTATACCATCTTCAGAAGTGCCAGGCAAGCAAAACCCCCTTGTTCATTCCGATACAATCCCACTCTCTCGATCATGCTCTCTTTTACTGCATTAGGACAACAACGACTCATGTGTTACTTGATGCGGTAGTTGAACCCCCTTTTCTTCTGCATGACCTATCATTACCACAGTAAATAGACGAAACCCACTAGCATGAGTAGGAGTTGTTTGAGCCTTGATGTGCCTACTCATTCATATTTGTTGTCATGCCTGCTACTGCTTAGAGTTGAGTCAGGTCTAGTTCATCGGGGATGAACTGGAATGTTGTGAACATGCCCTACCGTGTGTGAGCTAAGTGTGTGAACACGATTTGGTAAAGGTAGCGGTGAGAGCCATGTAGGAGTGCATGGTGGGTTGTCTCATTGAAGCCGTCCTCAGGAACTGAGTTTCGTGTTTGTGATCCATGAACGGCTACTACCACTCATTGGGATCCTTAGTTGACCCTCTCGGCTTCTTAACCACCCATGTCCCCTATCCAGGAGTTGCAAGTAGTTGCTTGTGTTTTTAGTATGCTGGAGGCCTTGGGCAACGCTGACCCAAGGGGTGGGCTGTGATGCGGTAGGCACGTGGCACGGTGTACCGGGCACCCGTTTAGTGTCTCGGGAACTCTGCTCACATCGTTCGGGGCCGTATGTGGAAACTTCGGTCGGACTCCCTGTGGATGGAACCTGAATAGGCGATAAACCTGGACTAGAGACTTGAGTGTTTAGGTAGGCTGTGGCCGACACCCTTGCCAGGCTTCCGCTTGAAGGTTGCTGAGATACATGACGTGTACATGGCGGTAAGTGGCGAGAGTGTGTGTGAAGAAGTACACCCCTGTAGGTTAACATCATCTATTCGAATAGCCGCGTCTGCGGTAAAGGACCTATGGGTTGCCTATATAGTTCATAGACAAGTGAAAGTGGATACTCTAAAATGCGCAAGATAAGCGTGAGTGCTATGGATGGCGTTCTCGTATGTAGACGGGTGCGGATCCGTAGTAGTGTATTGATATGGTGAATATGTGGACTCGTGTGCGCCACCGCAAAAGAGTTACTTGTAGTCGTAGTTCAGGATAGCCACCGAGTTAAAGCTGGTTGCTGCTGTTAAACCCCACCATCCCGTTTGCTGATACTGATGCATATGTAGTTAGTTCTAATGTAAGTCTTGCTGGGTACATTTGTACTCACGTTTGCTTAATTTATGTTTTGAAGAGAGACTTCAGTCTTGCTAGTAGTTCCACGTGGACTTTGACGTTTAGCTTGTTACCTCAGCTACGATCTTGTGCCCTCGGCAGGATCTGGTAGATAGTCAGGCTTCTTAGCATTTTTCATTTGTAGATGTCTGTACTCACACATGTTAAGCTTCTGCATGTGTTTGACTTGTATGCTCTGAATGTTGGGTCATGAGACCTATGTTTGTAATATCTTGCTCCTTGGAGCCTATTGAATAAAACATTTGAGTTGTAGATTCATGTTGTGATGCCATGTTGTATTTGCACTTATCGAGCATATTGTGTGTATGTTATTGAAATTCTTGGTATGTGTGGGATCTGACTATCTAGTTGTTTATCCTTGGTAACCTCTCTTACCGGGAAATGTCTCCTAATGCTTCCACTAAGGCTTGGTAGCTTGCTACTACTCCGGAACACTTAGGTTGGCCGGCATGTGTTCTTCTTCATTCTTGTGTTTGTCCCTTCGGGGAAATGTCACGCGGTGTCTACCGGAGTCATGTTAGCCTGCTACAGCCCGGTTTACTAGAGTCCTGCTAGCCCAGTTGCTACAGCCCAGATTAACTCGCTGATGACCGACATGTTCGTTGCTGGGTCATGTATGCCTGTCCCTGTAAGTTAGTGCCACTTTGGGTTCACGACTAGCCATGTCAGCCCGGGCTCCTTGTCATATGGATGCTAGCGACACTATGATATACGTGTGCCAAAAGGGGCAAACGGTCCCGGCCCTGGTAAGGTGACACCAGTGGGAATACCGTGCGTGAGTCTGCAAAGTGATATGAGGTGTTACATGCTAGATTGGTGTGGCATCGAGTCGGGGTCCTGACACCAAAGAACCACAGGCAACTCATCGATCTAGCGTCCGCCGCACTTTTGCACCTTGTCGAAAGTCCTTGTCTTGAGTCCATGCAATACTTTAGCGTTCTTCCTCTCAGCTTGTCCATTGCTCCTGGGATGAGCAACGGAGGTGAGTGAAACCTTACTTCCATGGGTTTGAACGTATTGCATGAAGGCGCGTCTTGGAAATAGGGTGCCATTGTGAGTGATGACTCTGGTGGGTACTCTGAAACAGCACATGAATGCTTTCAGGAACTTGATAGCTGATTGTGCGGTCACCTTCCTCACAGGCTCCACTTCCGGCCACTTTGTAAACTTGTCGATTGCAACATCCAAGAATTCAAAGCCCCTGGTAGCACGGGGGGAAGGGGCCCAAGATGTCGAGCCCCCAGACCAAAAATGGACATGACAAAGGGATCGTCTAGAGAGCCTGAGCAGGTTGACGGATATTCTTGGAGTGGAACTGGCAGGCTTCACATCTGGTGACTAGCTCAATTGCATCTTGGAGGGCCGTGGGCTAGTAGAAACCTTGCCTGAAAGTGTTTCCAACTAAGGATCTTGATCCAATATGGGAGCCGCATATGCCTTTGTGTATCTATGCCAACAGTTCCTTACCCTCTTCCCGACAGGTGCACTTCAATTTTGCACCATTGGGCCTCCTTCTGTATAATGTGTCATCGATAAACTAATACATACTGGACCTCCAGGCTACTCTTTTAGCTTCTTCTTGCTCTTCTTGAAGTTCCCCACTTTGGAGGTAGCGGACGATGTGCTATCCCAAGTTGGAGCTCATGGCTCGACAACTAGGACCAACGACACCTCCTCACTCGTGGGAGTGCCTACCTCGACCGCAAGGACATGTGGTGCTGCGGAAGAGTGCAGCTCACCAAGTGAAGTGAAGTTGCTCCCGGTAGCTTCTCTACCGGGGACCTCTCGAGGCCCTACCGGTAAAGCCTTGTAGGAGTCCAACTTCCTCCCTTTCCTATCCATCGTTAATGGAGATACTGATGGTTGTGACAGATGAAGGAAAAAGGTCCCTGGTTCCATAGGGAGCTTTTGCGCGGCACACTTTGACAAATAATCAGCAGTGCTGTTTTCCGCACGTGGTACATTCTCTATTTGCAATCCATCAAAGTGTTCCTCCAACCTCCTCACTTCTTTGATGTATGCCTCCATCAATGGACTCTGAAAATCCTTGTTAACCTGTCTCATCACAAGCTGTGAATCTCCATGGATGATCAACTTCTTGATCCCCAACTCTACTATAATCATGAGTCCGGCAGGGAGCCCTTCATATTCTATAGTATTGTTGGTAGCTTTCTCCTGGGGAAATGCATCTGGACCACATACTTGAGGTGCTCTCCGATGGGCGCGATGAAGAACACACCAGCCCCTGCGCCTTGTAATGAGAAAAGCACCATCAAAGTACATGATCCATTCTTAGGGAGCCTCCTTGCCGGGGGTAACTGTTTTAGGCGTCTCTTCATCTGGAGTAGGTGTCCACTCTGCAATGAACTCCGCTAGTGCCCTGCTCTGAATGGTTGAGGTACTCTCATACTTCAGACCAAAACTTGACAACTCTAATGCCCATTCAACTATTCTGTCGGTGGCCTCAAGGTTCCTCAATATGCTTTGCAAAGGGAAATGAGTGACAACTGAGATTTCGTGGGCTTGGAAGTAGTGCGCAGCTCTTTGAGGCCATGATGGGGCTGAAGATCTATTTTTGAACTCCAGAGTACCTTGACCTAGCCCCATGCAATAGGGAGCTAATAAAGTAGACGGGTCACTGCACCACCATCTTCTTTGTCATGGCCTTGGGATTGGCTTCACCACCCTGATCTTCTTTCTCTTGATCCGTACCCAATTTGCCGCGACTGGTTCACTTCCTTCTCCGGGGAGTATGGTAGCTACGGCTACTCCTTCATCTACTTCCCACTGCGCCACCAGCGCTGCACTAACCACTTGATTAGTTGTCGCCAGATATAGCAGCAACAACCCTTGTGGTTTAGGAGCGACCAATCTGGGAGCGGAGGAAAGATGGGCTTTTAAGTCCCGCATCGCTGCTTTTGCCTCCGAGGTCCACTTCATGGGCCCTACCTTTTTCAAAATTTTCAAGAACGACAAAGCGCGCTCAGCAGACTTGGAAATGAACCTACTCAGCGCGGCAACACATCTAGTTAAATGCTTCACGTCCTTGACTGTCTTGGGTGCTTGAATCTGCTCGATTGCTCTGATCTTTTCGGGGTTGGCCTCTATTCCCCGGTGAGACACAATGAAGCCAAGTAGCTTGCTGGAGGGAACACCAAACACACACTTCCGAGGGTTCAACTTCAAGTTGATCTTGCACAGGTTTGCAAAGGTCTCTTTGAAGACCTGAATGAGAGTTGATTTGTCCTTGGTTTTGACCACTATATCATCCATGTAAGCTTCAACATTCCTGTGCAAGTGAGGCTCACACCCAATCTATACTGCTCTTGCAAAAGTGGATCCAACACTCTTTAACCCGAAGGGCATCCGCACAAAAGCAGTATGTGCCACATGGGGTTATGAACACGGTCTTCTCTTCGTCCTCCTTGGACATGAATATCTGATGGTACCCGGAGTATGCATCCAAGAAGGAGAGTATATCACAACTAGAAGTGCAATCCACAATCTGATCGATGCACGACAAAGGGAATGGGTCCTTTGGGCGTGCCTTGTTCAGGTCTGTGAAGTCTATGCAAAGACTCCATTTCCAATTGCCTTGCGTACCACGACTGGGTTTGCCAACCACGTTGGATGCAACACTCCTATGACCAAACCAACCACTTCAAGTTTCTTGATCTCCTCGGCATTGAATTGCTGCCGCTCCAAAGCTTGTTTTCTGACCTTCTGCTTGACGGGCCGAGCATGAGGGCAGACGGCAAGGTGGTGCTCGATTACCTCCCTAGGAACGTTGGGGATGTCATATGGTTGCCAAGAAAACACATCGACATTCACCCACATGAAGGTAATGAGTGCGCTTTCCTATTTGTCATCAAGGGTGGAGCTAAAGGTGAAAGTACCATCAGTGCCACCCAGCCCTGCCGGGACCTTCTTCACAGTAGGCAAGGCAACTTTGGATCTCTTCCTAGTGGAACTCTCTGGTAAATCATCGACGGGTGCATCACATTCTGGAGAGGTGCGCTTCCGGGATTCCTTGTCAGCATCCCTGCTAGCCCTCTTTCCTTTCTTGTTTTCCTTGACGGCAGCTGTAGCTTCCATGGCTTCGGCAGCGACAGCATCCTGGTATATCTTATCCACGCATATGAGTGCTTCCTTCTTGTCCGACGGGATGGAGATGATGCCCATTGGACCTAGCATCTTTAGAGTATTATAGGCATAGTGGGATGCCGCCATGAATTTTGCCAGAGGTGGACGACCAAAAATCCCTTTGTACTGTAAAGGAAGCTCGACTAAGTCAAACACAATCTTCTCAATCTGGTAGTTCAAGTCTCCGCCAAACGTCACCATCAGCATGATCTGCCCCTTAGGACGACTCCTGCCAGGGTTGATCCCTTGAAACGTGCCAGTAACCTTGAGTTCTTCATCTGATATTTGTAACTTGCTGATTACCTTGGGGGAAATCAAATTCAACCATACCCCACCGTCAACCAACATCTTTGTGCCATTGAGGTTGCGAATTGTTGTTGAAACCAACAACGACAAGCACCCTACCACGATGGTGCGGTCAGGGTGATCCTCTTCGTCAAAGATGATGGCGCGTGGGACCACTTGAGTGGTTTCCGAGAGTCTACCGCTGGCTCTACGACATTGACCTCACGTGCCCACTGTTTGAGCTGGGAGTGAGGGGAGTGCAAAGATACGCCTCCATGAATGCACAAGGCCTCAGTGGCTTTCTAGAACTCTTCGTCACTGGTTTCCTCTTCATCCCCTTAATCACTTTCGTCATCACCTTCCTTCTTCTCATGACCTCTAGCAGGTTTGTCTTGATGCTGGGTAACCTTGTCGTCGTGGCCTGCTCTGTCGCCTCGGCCCTTCCCGCCAGCACCTTCTTGGTCTCTTTCCTTGTCATGCTTGTGTACTCAGCTTTCTGCTTCTTGACAAGTTGCTCAACTTGGTGACACTCTTGCAGATCATGGCCCTTGGTCTAGTGGATCTTGCAGTATGGTATGTCAGCCTTCCCAGTGCTACGTCTTGAGCTTGCGTTGGTTTTCCTTGAAGAGGAAAGGGTGATGCATCAATAGTAGCGTAAGTATTTCCCTCAGTTTTTGAGAACCAAGGTATCAATCCAGTAGGAGGCTCCTCAAAAGTCCCACACACCTACACAAACAAACAAAGAACTCGCAACCAACGTAATAAAGGGGTTGTCAATCCCTTCACGACCACTTGCGAAAGTGAGATCTGATAGAGGTAGTATGATAAGATAAATATATTCTTGGTATTTTATAATATAGATGCAAAAAGTAAAGATGCAAATAAAAGTAGATTGAAAGCTTATATGATAAAAGATAGACCCGGGGCCATATGTTTCACTAGTGGCTTCTCTCAAGATAGCATAAGTATTACGGTGGGTGAACAAATTACTGTCGAGCAATTGATAGAAAAGCGAATAATTATGAGATTATCTAGGCATGATCATGTATATAGGCATCACGTCCGCGACAAGTAGACCGAATCCTGCCTGCATCTACTACTATTACTCCACACATCAACCGCTATCCAGCATGCATCTAGAGTATTAAGTTCATAAGAACAGAGTAACGCATTAAGAAAGATGACATGATGTAGAGGGATAAACTCAAGCAATATGATATAAACCCCATCTTTTTTCCTCGATGGCAACAATATAATACGTGCCTTGCAACCCTTTCTGTCACTGGGTAACGACACCGCAAGATTGAACCCAAAGCTAAGCACTTCTCCCATGGCAAGAAAGATCAATCTAGTAGGCCAAACCAAACTGATAATTCGAAGAGACTTGGAAAGATAACTCAATCATACATAAAAGAATTCAGAGAAGATTCAAATATTTCTCATAGATAAACTTGATCATAAACCCACAATTCATCGGATCTCGGCAAACACACCGCAAAAAGAGTTTACGTCGAATAGATCTCCACAAGAGAGGGGGAGAACATTGTATTGAGATCCAAAAAGAGAGAAGAAGCCATCTAGCTAATAACTATGGACCCGAAGGTCTGTGGTAAACTACTCAAAAGTCATCAGAGGGGTTATGGTGTTGATGTAGAAGCCCTCCATGGTTGATTCCCCCTCCGGCGGAGCGCCGACGAAGGCTCCAAGATGGGATCTCGCGGATACACAAGGTTACGGCGGTGGAAATTGTTTTTCGTTGGCTCCCTGGATGTTTTCGGGGTACGTAGGTATATATAGGAGGAAGAAGTACGTCAGTGGCCACCTGAGGGGCCCAGCATACAGGGGTGCGCACCCAGGAGGGGTGGGCGCGCCCTCCTGTATCCTGGCCGCCTCGTTTGCTTCTTGACTTGCACTCCAAGTTCTCCGGATCATGTTCGTTCCAAAAATCATGCCCCCGAAGGTTTCATTCCGTTTGGACTCCGTTTGATATTCCTTTTCTTCGAAATACTGAAATAGGCAAAAAAAACAGCAATACGGGCTGGGCCTCCGGTTAGTAGGTTAGTCCTAAAAATGGTATAAACATGTAAAATAAATCCCATAAACATCCAAAAGGGGTAATATAATAGCATGGAACAATCAAAAATTATAGATACGTTGGAGACGTATCACCCAGCCTTTTCGGCTGCCGCAGCCTCCCGGCAATCAGTGCACGCGGCAACTGCCTTGCCCAGGGATTTGGTCTTGGCCCTCTTACTGGTACTAGGGGCGCCAGAACCCTCCCCGGCAAGTACTGCCTTTTCCTTGCGCTTCTTGTTGCTCTTTTTATTCTTCCTCTTCGGGTTAGTGGCATCATCGTCATCTTCTGAATCGACTTCGATGCCTTCCTCTTCCCCAGGGTGCTGCCTCCCTTCCTCTATATATGGTCACACTTATCCGCCAAGGTGTATAGCTCATTCACAGTCTTGGGCAAACAGACGTTCATCTTGGAACATATCCTCTTATTGCACACGTTGGATTGGAACGCGGCAATCACACCTACCGGGTGGATATCTAGAATGTTCCTGTGCACCGAGCTAAACCTCAACATGTACTTCTGCAAATTCTCCCCTTCCTTTGGCAGAGGGAGCTACAAATCACTGGGAAGTCCTGGTTCTTGATGGACGCCTGTGAAGGCACCAACAAACTCATTGCACAGGTCAGCCTAGGTCGAGATGGGATTCTCCGGGAGGTGCATTAGCCATGATCTCATGTTTGGCTTGAGTGCCAAAGAGAAGTAGTTGGCGAACACCTTCTCATCTCTTCCGCGTGCTTGAATTGCAATGGTGTAAATGCTTAAGAACTCTACCGGGTTCAGCCTTCCATCATACTTTTCTGGTATCTCTGGCATGAAAACACGGGCAGATGGCCAACGGACTTGCCGCTGCTCATGAGTGAAGGTAGGACACCCAACCTCGAAAGGCAAGTATCTGCCTTCACTTGGCGCGGGTTCATCGAGGCCTGGGCCATTGTGCCTGTCAGATTAGCGGCGGGTTTCGCAGCATCATTCCATGGTGACGCACGCGTCTTCCCTTCGCCGATCTTCCAGGACCTATCGCTGATCTCGACGGGACCGAGGATCAGATGAAGCCATTGATGCCTCGTCGGGCTCTTGGTCGCATGGTCGTGTAGGGCGTTGCACCGTCGGAGTGGCCCCTTCAGCACGGTCAGCAGCTCGGGCCATGGTTGTTGCTTGCGGGCGCCATGGTGGGCCTGCCCGCTGTGATACTTCCGCTTTAGCAAAACCAATCAAACTCTGAATGGTGGCTCTCCACTCATCCATTTGACCGACCGCTCACGGGAATCTCAGCAGGAGTTGGGCTCACGCCATGGCTTCCGAATCAGTGCTTGGTTTAGATGACTACGTAGACATCGACGTCGTTCGGCTCCTAATGGTACCGGTGGTTGTCGTGTCGTGTTCTCGTCGCCGTGTGCCAGCTGCCACGACGGCACGGTGACGAGAAGGACGCGCCTGGGGGTTGATGACCCCATTTGGTGCTCCGTCTTGGTTACCCTGCCCTAGGGAAGGCGGGTGCCCCATGGCTACGCCTGTAACAGGGACAGCTGGGGGGTTGCGATTTGCACCAGAGCGGGCATTGTCACTACGGCTGCACCCTCTAGTGTGGTGGGGAGGTGGAGACTGGACATTCTTTCCGCCTGCGCCTTGTGGAACACGGCCATCGGGATGCTGCTGATGTCGCCCTGTTGGGGAACGTAGCAGAAATTCAAAATTTTCCTACGTGTCACCAAGATCTATCTATGGAGAGACCAGCAACGAGTAGAAAGAGAGTGCATCTACATACCCTTGTAGATCGCTAAGCGGAAGCGTTCAAGTGAACGGGGTTGATGGAGTCGTACTCGTCGTGATTCAAATCACCGATGATCAAGTGCCGAACGCACGGCACCTCCGCGTTCAACACACATACAGCCCGGTGACGTCTCCCAAGCCTTGATCCAGCAAGGAGAGAGGGAGAGGTTGAGAAAGACTCCATCCAGCAGCAGCACAACGGCGTGGTGGTGGTGGAGGAGCGTGGCAATCCTGCAGGGCTTCGCCAAGCACCGCGGGAGAGGAGGAGTACTTGTGAGAGGGGGAGGGCTGCACCAGAACTTCGTCTTTAGCTCCCATGCGCCTCCCCACTATATATAGGGGTGGAGGGGCTGGTTTCTTGCCCTCCAAGTCCATTGGGGCGTTGGCCAAGGTGGGAGGAAAGAAATCTCATTATTTCCTTCCCCACCGATTGTTATCCCCCCTTTTTAGGGATCTTGATCTTATCCCTTCGGGATATGATCTTATTCCTTCTAAGGGGGGATCTTGGTGCGCCTTGACCAGGGGTGTGGGGCCTTGCCCCCACTACCCACGTCCATGTGGGTCCCCCCATGCAGGTGGGCCCCACTCCGGAACCTTCTAGAACCTTCTCGGTACAATACCGAAAAATCCCGAACATTTTCCGGTGGCCAAAATAGGACTTCCCATATATAAATCTTTACCTCCGGACCATTCCGGAACTCCTCGTGACGTCCGGGATCTCATCCGGGACTCCGAACAACATTCGGTAACCACATACAAACTTCCTTTATAACCCTAGCGTCATCGAACCTTAAGTGTGTAGACCCTACGGGTTCGGGAGACATGTAGACATGACCGAGACGTTCTCCGGTCAATAACCAACAGCGGGATCTGGATACCCATGATGGCTCCCACATGTTCCACGATGATCTCATCGGATGAACCACGATGTCAAGGACTTAATCAATCCCGTATTCAATTCCCTTTGTCTATCGGTATGTTACTTGCCCGAGATTCGATCGTCGGTATCCAATACCTTGTTCAATCTCGTTACCGGCAAGTCACTTTACTCGTTCCGTAACACATCATCCCGTGATCAACTACTTGGTCACATTGCGCATATGATGATGTCCTACCGAGTGGGCCCAGAGATACCTCTCCGTTTACACGGAGTGACAAATCCCAGTCTCGATTCGCATAAAACAATAGATACTTTCGGAGATACCTGTAGTGCACCTTTATAGTCACCCAGTTACGTTGTGACGTTTGATACACCCAAAGCACTCCTACGGTATCCAGGAGTTACACGCTCTCATGGTCGAAGGAAGAGATACTTGACATTGGCAAAGCTCTAGCAAATGAACTACACGATCTTTTGTGCTAGTCTTAGGATTGGTTCTTGTCCATCACATCATTCTCCTAATGATGTGATCCCGTTATCAACGACATCCAATGTCCATAGCCAGGAAACCATGACTATCTGTTGATCACAACGAGCTAGTCAACTAGAGGCTCACTAGGGACATATTGTGGTCTATGTATTCACACGTGTATTACGATTTCCGGATAATACAGTTATAGCATGAATAAAAGACAATTATCATGAACAAGGAAATATAATAATAATACTTTTATTATTGCCTCTAGGGCATATTTCCAACAGTCTCCCACTTGCACTAGAGTCAATAATCTAGTTCACATCGCCATGTGATTAACACTCACAGGTCACATCGCCATGTGACTAACACCCAAGAGTTTACTAGAATCAGTAGTCTAGTTCACATCACTATGTGATTAATACTCAATGAGTTTTAGGTTTGATCATGTTGCTTATGAGAGAGGTTTTAGTCAACGGGTCCGAACCTTTCAGATCCGTGTGTGTTTGACAAATCTCTATGTCATCTCCTAGATGTAGCTACCACGCTCTATTTGGAGCTAATCCAAATAACTGTTCTACTTGGAGCTATTCTAAATTGTTGCTCCATTATATGTATCCGGTATCTCTACTCAGAGCTATCCGGATAGGTGTCAAGCTTGCATCGACGTAACCCTTTACGACGAACTCTTTTACCACCTCCATAATCGAGAAAAATTCCTTAGTCCACTAATTTCTAAGGATAACTTTCACCGCTGTCCTGTGATCCATTCTTGGATCACTCTTGTACCCCTTGATTGACTCATGGCAAGGCACACTTCAGGTGCGGTACTCAGCATGGCATACTGTAGAGCCTACGTCTAAAGTATAGGGGACGACCTTCGTCCTTTCTCTCTTTGCTGCCGTGGTCGAGCTTTAAGTCCTAACTTCGTACCTTACAACTCAGGCAAGAACTCCTTCTTTGACTGGTCCATCTTGAACACCTTCAAGATCATGTCAAGGTATGTGCTCATTTGAAAGTATTATTAAGCATTTTGATCTATCCTTATAGATCTTGATGCTCAATGTTCAAGTAGCTTAATCCAGGCTTTCCATTGAAAAACACTTTCAAAATAACCCTATATGCTTTCCAGAAATTCTACGTCATTTCTGATCAACAATATGTCAACAACATATACTCATCAGAAATTCTATAGTGCTCCCACTCACTTCTTTGGAAATACAAGTTTCTCATAAACTTTGTACAAACCCAAAAATTTTGATCATCATCAAAGCATACATTCCAACTCCGAGATGCTCACTCCAGTCCTTAGAAGGATTGCTGGAGCTTTGCATACTTATTAGCATCTTTCGGGATTGACAAAACCTTCCGGTTGTATCACATACAACCTTTCCTCATTAAAATCGTCGAGGAAATAATGTTTTGACATCCTATCTGCAAGATTTCATAAATAATGCAGTAATCGCTAATATAATTCCAGCAGACTCTTAGCATCGCTACGAGTGAGAAAATCTCATCGTAGTCAACTCCTTGAACTTGTCGGAAAACATCTTAATGACAAGTCGAGCTTTCTTAATGGTGACATTTACCATCATTGTCCGTCTTCCTTTTGAAATCCATCTGTACTCATTAGCCTTACGACCATCGAGCCGTTCTGCCAAAGTCTACACTTTGTTTTCATACATGGATCCTCTCTCGGATTTTATGGCCTCAAGCCATTTATCGGAATCCGGGCCCACCATCGCTTCTCCATAGCTCGTAGGTTCATTGTTGTCTAGCAACATGACCTTCAAGACAGGATTACGTACCACTCTGAAGTAGTACGCATCCTTGTCATCCTACGAGGTTTGGGAGTGACTTGATCCGAAGTTTCATGATCAATATCATAAGCTTCCACTTCAATTGGTGTAGGTGCCACAGGAACAACTCCCTGTGCCCTGTCACACACTAGTTGAAGAGACGGTTCAATAACCTCATCAAGTCTCCACCATCCTCCCACTCAATTCTTTCGAGAGAAACTTTTCCTCGAGAAAGGACCCGATTCTAGACACAATCCATATTGCTTTCGGATCTGAATTAGGAGGTATACCCAACTGTTTTGGGTTTCCTATGAAGATGCACTTTATCCGCTTTGGGTTTGAGCTTATCAACCTGAAACTTTTTCATATAAGCGTCGCAGCCCCAAACTTTTAAGAAACGACAACTTAGGTTTCTCTAAACCATAATTCATACGGTGTCATCTCATCGGAATTACGTGGTGCCCTATTTAAAGTGAATGTGGTTGTCTCTAATGCCTAACCCATGAACGATAGTGGTAATTCGATAAGAGACATCATGGTACGCACCATATCCAATAGGGTGCAACTATGATGTTCGGACACACCATCACCTTATGGTGTTCCAGGCGGTATTAATTGCGAAACAATTTCCACAATGTCTTAATTGTGTGCCAAAACTCGTAACTCAGATATTCATCTCTATGATCATATCATAGACATTTTATCCTCTTGTCACAATGATCTGCTACTTCACTCTGAAATTACTTGAACCATTCAATAATTCAGACTTGTGTTTCATCAAGTAAATATACTCAACATTTACTCGAATCATCTGTGAAGTAAGAACATAATGATATTCACTTCATGCCTCAACACTCATTCGACTGCACACATCAAAATGTGTTACTTCCAACAAGTTGCTATCTTGTTCCATCTTACTGAAAATGAGGCTTTTCAGTCATCTTGCCCATGTGGTATGATTTGCATATCTCAAGTGATTCAAAATCAAGTGAGTCCGAACGATCCATTTGCATGGAGTTTCTTCATGCATATACACCAATAGACATGGTTCGCATGTCTCAAACTTTTCAAAAACGAGTGAGTCCAAAGATCCATCAACATGGAGCTTCTTCATGCGTTTTATACCATTATGACTTACATGGCAGTGCCACAAGTAAGTGGTACTATCATTACTATCTTATATCTTTTGGCATGAAAAATGTGTATCACTACGACCGAGATTCAATAAACCATTCCTTTAGGTGCAAGACCATTGAAGGTATTATTCAAAAATAGAGTAACCATTATTCTCCTTAAATGAATAACCGTATTGCGATAGACATAATCCAATCATGTCTATGCTCAACGCAAACACCAATCTCGGTGGTAGAGGGAGCGTGCGATGCTTGATTATATCAACCTTGGAAACACTTCCAACATATATCGTCAGCTCACCTTTAGCTAGTCTCCGTTTATTCCGTAGCTTTTATTTCGAGTTACTAACACTTAGCAACCGAACCGGTATCCAATACCCTGGTGCTACTAGGAGTACTAGTAAAGTACACATTAACATAGTGTATATCCAATATACTTCTATCGACCTTGCCAGCCTTCTCATCTACCAAGTATCTAGGGTAATGCTGCTCCAGTGGTTGTTCCCCTTATTACAGAAGCACTTAGTCTCGGGTTTGGGTTCAACCTTGGGTTTCTTCACTAGAGCAGCAGCTGAATTGCCGTTTCATGAAGTATCCCTTTGTTCCCTTGCCCTTCTTGAAACTAGTGGTTTCACCAACCATCAACAATTGATGCTCCTTCTTGATTTCTACTTTCGCGGTGTCAAACATCATGAATATTTCAAGGATCATCATATCTATCCCTGATATGTTATAGTTAATCACGAAGCTCTAGCAGCTTGGTGGCAATGACTTTGGGGAAACATCACTATCTCATCTGGAGGATCAACTCCCACTCAATTCAAGTGATTGTTGTGCTCATACAATCTGAGCACAAGCTCAACGATTGAGCTTTTCTCCCTTAGTTTGCAGGCTAAGAAAATCGTCGGAGGTCTTATACCTCTTGACGTGGGCACGAGCCTGAAATCCCAATTTCAGCCCTCGAAACATCTCATATGTTCTGCGACATTTCGAAAACGTCTTTGGTGCCTCTACTTAAACCATTTAATTGAACTATCACGTAGTTATCAAAACGTGTATGTCCGATGTTCGCAACATCGACAAACGACGTTGGGGTTCAGCACACTGAGCGGTGCATTAAGGACATAAGCTTTCTACTGATCGCATAATCGCTACTATCAACTTTCAACTATATTTTCTCTAGGAGCATATCTAAACGGTGGAACTAAAGCGCGAGCTTACGACATAATTTGCAAAAGGTCTTTTGACTATGTTCAGGATAATTAAGTTCATCTTATGAACTCCCACTTAGATAGACATCCCTCTGGTCATCTAAGTGATCACATGATCCGAGTCAACTAGGCCGTGTCCGATCATCACGTGAGACGGACTAGTCATCATCGGTGAACATCTTCATGTTGATCGTATCTACCATACGACTCATGCTCGACCTTTCGGTCTCCGTGTTCCGAGGCCATGTCTGCACATGCTAGGCTCGTCAAGTTAACCCTAAGTGTTTTCGCTGTGTAAAACTGTCTTACACCCGTTGTATGTGAACGTAAGAATCCATCACACCCGATCATCACGTGGTGCTTAGAAGCGACGAACTGTAGCAACGGTGCACAGTTAGGGGAGAACACTTCTTGAAATTTTGTAAGGGATCATCTTATTTACTACCGTCATCCTAAGCAAACAAGATGCATAAACATGATAAACATCACATGCAATCAAATAGTGACATGATATGGCCAATATCATTTTGCTCCTTTTGATATTCATCTTCGGGGCTCCATGATCATCATCGTCACCGGCACGACACCATGATCTCCATCATCATGATCTCCATCATCGTGTCTTCATGAAGTTGTCACGCCAACGACTACTTCTACTTCTATGACTAACGCGTTTAGAAATAAAGTAAAGTAGTTTACATGGCGTTCTTCAATGACACGCAAGTCATACAATAAATAAAGACAACTCCTATGGCTCCTGCCGGTTGTCATACTCATCGACATGCAAGTCGTGAATCCTATTACAAGAACATGATCAATCTCATACATCACATATCATTCATCACATTCTTCTTGGCCATATCACATCACATAGCATACCCTGCAAAAACAAGTTAGACGTCCTCTAATTGTTGTTGCATGTTTTACGTGGCTGCTATGGGTTTCTAGCAAGAACGTTTCTTACCTACGCAAGACCACAACGTGATATGCCAATTGCTATTTACCCTTCATAAGGACCCTTTTCATCGAATCCGTTCCGACTAAAGTGGGAGAGACTGGCACCCGCTAGCCACCTTATGCACCAAGTGCATGTCAATCGGTGGAATCTGTCTCACGTAAGAGTACGTGTAAGGTCGGTCCGGGCCGCTTCATCCCACAATACCGTCGAAACAAGATTGGACTAGTAACGGTAAGCATATTGAACAACATCAACGCCCACAACTACTTTGTGTTCTACTCGTGCAAAGAATCTACGCAATAGACCTAGCTCATGATGCCACTGTTGGGGAACGTAGCAGAAATTCAAAATTTTCCTACGTGTCACCAAGATCTATCTATGGAGAGACCAGCAACGAGTAGAAAGAGAGTGCATCTACATACCCTTGTAGATCGCTAAGTGGAAGCGTTCAAGTGAACGGGGTTGATGGAGTCGTACTCGTCGTGATTCAAATCACCGATGATCAAGTGCCGAACGCACGGCACCTCCGCGTTCAACACACATACAGCCCGGTGACGTCTCCCAAGCCTTGATCCAGCAAGGAGAGAGGGAGAGGTTGAGGAAGACTCCATCCAGCAGCAGCACAACGGCGTGGTGGTGGTGGAGGAGCGTGGCAATCCTGCAGGGCTTCGCCAAGCACCGCGGGAGAGGAGGAGTACTTGTGAGAGGGGGAGGGTTGCACCAGAACTTCGTCTTTAGCTCCCATGCGCCTCCCCACTATATATAGGGGTGGAGGGGCTGGTTTCTTGCCCTCCAAGTCCATTGGGGCGTTGGCCAAGGTGGGAGGAAAGAAATCTCATTATTTCCTTCCCCACCGATTGTTATCCCCCCTTTTTAGGGATCTTGATCTTATCCCTTCGGGATATGATCTTATTCCTTCTAAGGGGGGATCTTGGTGCGCCTTGACCAGGGGTGTGGGGCCTTGCCCCCACTACCCACGTCCATGTGGGTCCCCCCATGCAGGTGGGCCCCACTCCGGAACCTTCTAGAACCTTCCCGGTACAATACCGAAAAATCCCGAACATTTTCCGGTGGCCAAAATAGGACTTCCCATATATAAATCTTTACCTCCGGACCATTCCGGAACTCCTCGTGACGTCCGGGATCTCATCCGGGACTCTGAACAACATTCGGTAACCACATACAAACTTCCTTTATAACCCTAGCGTCATCGAACCTTAAGTGTGTAGACCCTACGGGTTCGGGAGACATGTAGACATGACCGAGACGTTCTCCGGTCAAGAACCAACAGCGGGATCTGGATACCCATGATGGCTCCCACATGTTCCACGATGATCTCATCGGATGAACCACGATGTCAAGGACTTAATCAATCCCGTATTCAATTCCCTTTGTCTATCGGTATGTTACTTGCCCGAGATTCGATCGTCGGTATCCAATACCTTGTTCAATCTCGTTACCGGCAAGTCACTTTACTCGTTCCGTAACACATCATCCCGTGATCAACTCCTTGGTCACATTGCGCATATGATGATGTCCTACCGAGTGGGCCCAGAGATACCTCTCTGTTTACACGGAGTGACAAATCCCAGTCTCGATCCGCATAAAACAATAGATACTTTCGAAGATACCTGTAGTGCACCTTTATAGTCACCCAGTTACGTTGTGACATTTGATACACCCAAAGCACTCATGGTCGAAGGAAGAGATACTTGACATTAGCAAAGCTCTAGCAAATGAACTACACGATCTTTTGTGCTAGTCTTAGGATTGGGTCTTGTCCATCACATCATTCTCCTAATGATGTGATCCCGTTATCAACGACATCCAATGTCCATAGCCAGGAAACCATGACTATCTGTTGATCACAACGAGCTAGTCAACTAGAGGCTCACTAGGGACATATTGTGGTCTATGTATTCACACGTGTATTACGATTTCCGGATAATACAGTTATAGCATGAATAAAAGACAATTATCATGAACAAGGAAATATAATAATAATACTTTTATTATTGCCTCTAGGGCATATTTCCAACAGTTCCCCTATCGTCTTCCGCTACCACTTCAGCCGCAGGGGGAATGATGATAGCACCGCCTGCCCCAGTCATGTCCCCCATGGTGTCCGCATCAACCAACGTTGCCACAGCTCCCATAGTATCAGTGGCCGCATGTGAGGGGGCCTTTGAGGTGAAAGGGTGAGCCATTGCGCCGGACTTTTTCTTGGGTGCCATGGATGATGAAGCTAATGACGAAGAAGATGATGATGAAGATCGACGCGTTGTTCACGACCTCGGGTTCACGCAAGAGCTTCCCCCTACCTGGAGTAACACGATCACCTATGGGGTCATCAGCCCCTTGTGGTTCGACAAGGGGGAAGGGCACGTTGCACAAAGAGCAGAGGCCATGGAATTGCATGATGGTCATGACACTAATGGGTTTTACCTAGGTTCGGGCCGCTGAGTAGCGGAAAACCCTACTCCTGCTTTGGTTAATTGATGGGAGGATCTTGGTGACACATAGCACTCAAGTCCGACAAGGTTGCCTCGAGGAGAGAAGCTACGCGTGTATGAGTGTACAAGGGTCCGGATCGTTTTCTAGGTTGCCTTGGCCCTCCTTTTATAGGCTAAGGGGTTACCATAGTGGCAAAACAATCATTATGTACTGATTAGATAGCTAACAGTGCTATCATACCTAGCTTTGGAAGTTAGGAAAAAGTGCATTAAATGCACTGCTAGGTGTCACGCTGAGGATGCAATCCATCAAGCCTGCCGTGCCGCTTAACCATCTTCTACCTGTCTGCATGACACGTCTCTGGAACGGTGTCACAGAGGGGGATCTCTCTTCCAAAAGGCTGCCACGTGCTAAATGAGAGCCACTTAATCACCTGGAGGCTCGACACCGCATTGATAAGTGACTTGCTCGCTGTGCGGTGGAGCGGTGGAGTCTTGACGGGGAGATTTGCCCTTGGCGGTCGCGGCAAACCTGCCGGGGAAATCTTGGGACATGTCTTTGGTGAGGACTCAACCTGAGCAAGCTCGCCTGCCCGGTAAGGGAGGTCTTTTCTTAGTGACATCTTGTTCCCTTGGCTTGTCTTGGTCTTCTTGATCCGCCCTTCGATTCCTCAAAGAGCTATCTCTCTGGCTTGGAAGCTTGGTGCTGATGTACCCTCGCCATTGCGCCTATGTACAATCTGGGCAACATATGTGAAGGTTTGTTGCACCAACACTCTTCTCTCTCTATATATATATATATATATCTGAGTGGGTGGACATGAATGTCGAGCGTGTCACATGGTAGGGGATACAAGAGGAATAAAGGACTCCCTCATAAAGATTCTCCCGTAAATTTTATTTAACTTAGCATCACCCTCTATTTTTTATTTCAACCCATATATCTAAATTTTCAATAATTTATAAAATGACATTATTTTATAGCACCCTTCCTCTTCTTTCTCAGCCAAATAGGCAACCAATATCACTTCTTCCTAGCAAATTGAACAGAAGATGCCCCTACATTATCAGCCATCGCAGCCAACAAATCCACCATGCATGTCACCGTCCACACACACCGATGCACACTTGTGCTACTTCTTGAGCCTGTGTTGGTTTTTCCCTTGTAGGGGAAAGGGTGATGCAGAAAAGTAGAGATAAGTATTTACCTCGGTCAAGAACCAAGGTATCAATCCAATAGGAGGAACATACAAGTCTCCAATGATAGCACCTGCACAAACAAACAAATACTTGCCCCCAACGCGATAAAGGGGATCTATTGGATATATTCTTCTTTTGCGGTGCGTTTGTTGAGATTTGATGAATTGTGGATTTATGATTAAATTATCTATTAATATTATTTGAGTCTTCTCTGAACTCTGTTATGCATGATTAAGATAGCTTTGTATTTCTCTCTGATCTATGGATTTGGTTTGGCCAACTAGATTGATTTTTCTTGCAATGGGAGAGGTGCTTTGTAATGGGTTCAATCATGTGGTGTTCTCACCCAGTGACAGAAGGGTAGAGAGGCACATATTTGTATTATTGCCATTAATGATAAGAAGATGTGGTTTATTTCGTATTGATTGGATCTATCCCTCTACATCATGTCATCTTGCTTAAGGCGTTACTCCGTTCTTGTTAACTTAATACACTGTATGCATGCTGGATAGCGGTCGATCTATGGAGCAATAGTAGTAGATGCAGGTAGGAGTCAGTCTAGTTGTCATGTACGTGATGCCCATACTCATGACCATTGCCTTTGATATCATCATAACTTTGCGCTTTTCTATCAGTTGCTCAACAGTAATTTGTATACCCAACGTATGCATTTTTTCAAGAGAGAAGCCTCTAGTGAAAAGTATGGCCCCCTAGTCTATTTTTATCATATTATTTTCAGATCTATAAAACCAAAAACACAAAAATACCTTGCTGCGATTTATTTATCTTTACTTTATTTTCCACTTTTATTTATCTTTTATACCTATTTGGTGTGCCATCGGTCGTTGTGGAGGCGCCCCACTAGGGCGCGGCCTCCCGTCTTGTGGCCACCCCTTAGCTCTTCTGGACTCTTCCCGAAGCTTCATGGGTGTCTATGTGTCTAATAAAAATCATCAAAAAGTTTTGCTCCATTTGGACTCTGTTTGGTATTGATTTTCTGTAGAAGACAAAACAAGGAAAAAACAGCAACTGGCACTAGGCACTAGCATAGTAGCTTAGTCCCAAAAAATGATATAATATAACATAATAATGCATATAAAACATCCAATATGGATAATATAATAGCATGGAATAATAAAAAATTATAGATACATTGGGGACATATCAAGCATCCCCAAGCTTAATTCCTGCTCGTCCACGAGTAGGTAAATGATAAAACAAAATTTTTGATGTGGAATGCTACCTAACATGTTTATCAATGTAATATTTCTTTGTTTGACATGAATATTCAGATCCATAAGATTCAAAACAAAAGTTCAATATTCACATAAAAGCAATAATACTTCAAGCATACTAATAAAGCAGTCATGTCTTCTCAAAATATCATGGCAAAAGAATGTTATCCCTATAAAATCATATAATCTTGTCATGCTCTATCTTCATCACACAAAGTATTTATCATGCACAACCATGATGAAAAGCCAAGCAATTGTTTCATACTTTTGACCTTCTCATACATTTTCAACTTTCACGCCATACATGAAAAATTCCCACTAGTAATATATGAAAGTGACAAAATAGGAGACTCTATATCATGAAGAACATGTTTCTACTTTGAAGCACAAGTGTCGAAAAGGATTGTAACACTGTCCCTTCTCTCTTTTTCTCTCATTTTTTAATTATTATTTTTCTTGTTTTTTTGGGCTCTTTGGCCACTTTTTCGTTTTGGGATCTTTGGTCTCTTTTTATTTATTTAAGTCCGGAGTGTCATCCCGACTTGTGGGGGATTCATAGTCTCCATCATCCTTTCCTCACATGGGACAACGTTCTAATAACGACGATCATCACACTTTTATTTACTTACAACTCAAGAATTACAACTCGATACTAGAACAAAAATATGACTCTATATGAATGCTTCATGCATAGAAAGTAATATGACAATGATGGTGTGTGTCATAATATAATGGAATGGTGGAAGTTGCATGGCAATATATCTCGGTATGGCTATGGAAATGTCGTAATAGGTAGGTATGGTGGCTGTTTTGAGGAAGATATAAGGTGGCTTATGTGTGAAAAAGCTTATCATATCATGGGGTTCGGATGCACCGTTGAAGTTTGCACAAACTCTCAAGGTGAGAAAGGGCAATGCACGGTACCGAACAGGCTAGCAATGGTGGAAGGGTGAGAGTGCATATAATCCATGTACTGATCATTAGTCATAAAGAACTCATACTTATTGCAAAAGTTTATTAGCCGTCAAAACAAAGTACTAAAACACATGCTCCTAGGTTGATAGATTGGTAGCAAAAGACCATCGCTCGTCCCCAAACGCCACTCATAAGGAAGAAAATAAAAAATAAATCATGCTCCAACTTCATCGCATAACTAGAGACCATACGTGCATGCTTCGGGAATCCCAAACCTTAACACAAATATTCTTACTAATCCACAATTACTCACTAGCATAACTCTAATATCACCATCTTTCTATCTCAACACAAATGCAAGGAATTCAACTTCTCATATATTCAATGATCTTCATGAAAGTTTTTATTATATCCATGTTGAATACTCATCATATTAGGAATAAATTCATAACCTAAGCAAATTGCCATACTATTTATAAGACTCTCGAAATAATATAAGTGAAGCGTGAGAGTTCATCAATTTCTAAAAAATAAAAACACCGTCGTGCTCTAAAAAGATATAAGTGAAGCACTAGAGCAACTACCTAGCTCAAAAGATATAGGTGAAGCACATAGAGTATTCTAATAAATTCATGGTTAATGTGTGTCCCTCTCAAAAAGTGTGTACATCAAGGATGATAGTGGCAAACTAAAAAGCAAAGACTCATATAATACAATACGCTCTAAGTAAAACGCATATCCCGTGGTGAATAAAATATAACCTCAAGTAATTTTACCGATGGATTGAAGAAAAAAGAGGGGATGCCATCCGGGACATCCCCAAGATTAGATGCTTGGTTGTCCTTGAATATTACCTTGGGGTGCCTTGGGCATCCCCAAGCTTAGCCTCTTGCCACTCCTTATTCCGTAGTCCATCGAAACTTCACCAAAACTTGAAAACTTCACAACACAAAACTCAACAGAAAACTCATGAGATCCGTTAGTGAAACAAAGCAAATAACCACTTTTAGGTACTATTGTATAATAATTCCAATTTTATATTGGTATTATATCTACTATATCTTAACTTCTCCATGGTTCATACTGATACATCTCCATCGTATCTATCACTTCTGATTGTTTCATGCCAATATTCTACAACTTTCATATACTTTTGGCAACATTTTATATTATTTTTTGGGACTAACATATTGATCCAGTGCATAGTGCCAGTTCTGCTTTGTTGCATGTTTTGTTTCACGGAATAACCATACGAAACAAAGTCCAAACGCGAAAAATTATGGAGATTTATTTCGGAATATTTGTGATTTTTGGGAAAGAATCAACACGAGACGATGCCTGAGGGGCCACAAGCCCGAGGGGCGCGCCCCCTACCCTGGACGTGGCCAAAAGGCTTGTGGGGGACCTGTAAGGAAGTTGGTTCCCTTCTTTCGCTGTAAGAAAGTTAATATCTAGAAGAAAATTGTGTTAAAATTTCAGCTCAATCGGAGTTATGAATCTCCGGGAATTTAAGAAATGGTGATAGGCCAGAAAACAGGAATGTGAAAAAGAAGAAAAACAGAGAGATAAATCCAATCTCAGAGGGGCTCCTGCCCCTCTTCCGCCATGGAGGCTATGGACCAGAGGGGAAACCCTCCTCCCATCTGGGGGGAGGTGAAGGAAGAAGCATAAGGAGGGGGGCTCTCTGCCCCTCTCTCCCGGTGGCGCCGGAGCGCCGCCGAGGCAAGGATCGTGACAACGATCTACACCAACAACTTCACTACCATCAACACAACTCTCTCCCCACTATGTAGCGGTGTAACACCTCTTCTCCCCGCTTTAATCTCTACATAAACATTGTGCTCAATGCTATATATTATTATCCAATGATATGTGGCTACCCTATGATGTTTGAGTAGATCTATTTTGTTATATGGGTTGATTTATGATCGTGATTGGTTTGAGTTGTATGATTTATTTTTGTGCATTCCTATGGTGCACTCCGTTCCATGCAAGAGTGAGGGATCTCAGCTGTAGGGTGTTGCAATATGTTCATGATTCGCTTGTAGTGGGTTGCGCGAGTGATAGAAACACAAATCTGAGTAAGTGGGTTGTTGCGTATGGGAGTAAAGAGGACTTGATACTTAATGCTATGGTTGGGTTTTACCTTAATGATCTTTGGTAGTTCCAGATGCTTGCTAGAGTTCCAATCATAAGTGCATATGATGCAAGTATAGAAAGTATATTAGCTCATGCTCTCCCGCATATAAAATTGCAATAACGATTACCGGCCTAGGGACAAATAACTTTCTTGTGACAAAAAGCTCTGTACTAAAACCAACTTATTGTTCCTTTATTTAAACATCCCCTGTCTTTTATTTACGTTCTCTTTATTATATTGCAAACCTATCCCGTTAGACCTACAAAGTACTTCTAGTTTCATACTTGTTCAAGGTAAAGCAAACGTTAAGTGTGCGTAGAGTTGTATTGGTGGTCGATAGAACTTGAGGGAATATTTGTTCTACCTTTAGATCCGTGTTGGGTTCAACACTCTTACTTATCAAGCACAGATGCAATTTATCCCCTATAGTTGGGTTATCAAGACCTTTTTTGGAACCGTTGCCGGGGAGCAATAGCGTAGGGTGATTATTCTCATGTGTACTTGTTTGCTTTATCACTAAGTAAATTTTATTCCGTGCTCCTGTTTTCTATCTTTATTTATGGGCAGGAAACGCAAAATACCAGAAAAATTAGTTGTACCTACGAAACCAATGGTTGATGAACCACCCAAAATCTGTCATACTACTGAAGCTTTCTACTTGGATCATCTTTGATCCCTTTGTGCTCGTGCTGAAAATCCGACTAGCTTAGTTGAGGGAAAATCATTATATGAGCACGCTTATTTTGTGCGACACCGCTTGTCTCAAAAAGGGAAACTTTTATTGCATCATATTAATAATTTGCATTGCTATGCTTTGAATTTATGTGAAACATATGATTTTACTTGTTGTTCTCAAGACCCTAAAAAACACCTTATCTTCTTATGCAAGGGTGTTTATAATTACTATGATATTGAACAAATTGAATAATTTGATGCTTTTGAGGGTGCTTATGAAGTTGCTTCTTTGATTCAAAAGTATGATGTTACACTTTAAAAATCAGAAAAATTTGACATACTTAAATAATGCTATGAAAACTATGCTTATAATGCTTATGTTAAGCCATATATTGAGGACTCCTCCGATGTCCAAGATGAGACTAATATTTTGCAGGAATCTATGGAAGAAGAAAGTGATGACACTGTGAGCTCATTAGATGAAAAATATGACGAGGAGAGCAAAGAACAAAAGGAGGAAGAGCAGATTGATCACCCGTTCCCACATTCTGATGAGAGTAACTCTTTATCCCATATATTGTTTAATTTCCCTTCATGCTTACTGAATGATGAATGCTATAATGATTGCTATGATCCCTTGGATTCGTTTGAAATATCCCTGTTTAATAAAATTCATGCTTGCTATGCTTGTGGCCATGAAGCCATTAAGCTTATGGAGATGAACTTGCTATGGTTCCTAATGTTAAGAATGAAATTGTTGCTATTGCACCCACACACAATAATCATATTATCTTACTGAATTCTCCCAACTACACTATATCGGAGAAGTTTTCACTTATTAAGGATTACATTGATGGGTTGCGTTTTACTACTACACATGATGATTCGATAAATATAATATGCATGTGCTTGCTGCTCCTAATTGCAATTATTATGAGAGAGGAACTACATATCCACCTCTCTATGTTCCCAATACGGTGAAATTGTAAGAAATTGTTTATGCTACGTATCGGCCTTCACTTTGTGCGCATGAATTGTTCTTTTATGACATGCTGATGCATAGGAAGAGAGTTACACTTCGTTGTTGCATGATATATGTTGCTTGGTGCTCACTACTAAATTGCAAATCATTGTTAATTAAAATTGGCTTTGATATACCTTGGGATCTGGGTGGATCAATTACTTCAGCACTTTATCCCTACCTTAATGGCTTTAAAGAAAGTGCTGCTAGGGAGACAACCTGGAAGTTTTGGAGAGTCATTTTATTCTGTTGTGTTCTTTTAAAAGTTAAAAAAACAATATGGAGAGGAACCTAATTTTTTTTCAAAAGGAGAAGTGATTGGAAGGTTATGCATTGGAGAAGTGAGGGTCGACCTTGAACACTTGTGTTCATGCTCATTGAAACAATGTAGAATTTTTCATGGAAGTTTCTCACAAAAATAATTACGCCCTTGTACAAATCCACTGTATTATAAAAATAATGTGCCAAGATTTGCATTTAGGATGATTTGATTGCTTGTTTGGTATGTGGGGTGCAAAAATAGAAACTTTTGTTGTAGTGCATGAATTTACATTCTTTTACTGGAACATGCAAATTTTTGGAAATTTTTACAGAATACTGATATGCAAATTGTTTATTTTGTCCTAAATTTTCATAACCTTTTGATTTCCATAAGTATATGTACCATCTGCATGTTTATAGATTGTCCTATTTTCACAGATTGCTGTTACAATTTCATTATTTGTTTATGTTTGAAATCTTCTTGAGCCTCCTTTGACTTGAGGCCATAGAATTGTGATAGCATACATTGGGTAATGATTGATTATAATTATACAATAATTTTGCAGTAGTACATGATGGGATTTGATGTTATCTGTACAAAACCCTCTAATAAAAAAATTGGTTCAGTTTTGTGTGGATGAAGTGTACGAAGATCGAGGAGGTATTGATATGAGAAGAACGAGGAGACGGAAGAGCTCAAGCTTGGGGATGCCCGAGGCAGCCCAAGTAAATATTCAAGGAGACTCAAGCGTCTAAGCTTAGGGATGCCCTAGAAGGGATCCCATCCTTCTTCAACAATTATCGGTATGTTTCGTTTTTTTTGTTTTGTTCACATGATATTTGTAAATTCTTGGAGCATCTTTTGTGTTCATTTTTATATTTTCTTTTATGCACCATGCTGATATGAGATAGTCCTTGGTTGATTTATAGAATTCTATTTGCATTTCACTTATATCTTTTGAGTATGGCTTCATAGAACGTTAATGTGCTTCACTTATATCATTTGAAGTTTGGATTGCATGTTTCTCTACACATAGAAAACCGCCAATTGTAGAATGATCATTTGCTTCACTTATATTTATTTGAGCATGGGCAAGTCTTTTATAGAAATAATTAAACTCTCTTGCTTCACTTATATCTATTTAGAGAGTCAATAGGAATTGGTCATTCACATGGTTAGTCAGAAAATCCTACACAAAACTTGTAAATCACTGAATATGATATGTTTGATTCCTTGCAATAGTTTTGCGATATAGAGATGGTAATATGTGGGATGTACTAGTGAATGATTGTGGTTTAGTAAGAATATTGGCGTTAAGGTTTGTGATTCCCAAAGCATGCACGTATAGTCTGTCGTTATGCTAAGAAGTTGGAGCATGATTTATTATTGATTGTCTTCCTTATGAGTGGCTGTCGGGGACGAGCGATGGTCTTCTCCTAACAATCTATCCCCCTAGGGTCATGTGTAGTAGTACTTTGCTTCGAGGGATAATAAACTTTCGCAATAAGTATGTGAGTTCTTTATGACTAATGTGATTCCATGCATTATACACACTCTTACCTTTCCGCAATTTGCTAGCCTCTTTGGTACCGTGCATTGCCCTTTCTCACCTCGAGAGTTGGTGCAAACTTCACTGGTGCATCCAAACCCCGTGATATGATACGCTCTATCACACATAAGCCTCATTATATCTTCCTTAAAACAAGCACCATACCTACCTATTATGGCATTTCCATAGCCATTTCAAGATATATTGCCATGCAACTTCCATCATCATCATATAAATGACTTGCACATTCATTGTCATATTGCTCTGCATGATCGTAAGATAGCTAGCACGATATTTTTCATGGCTTGTCTGTTTTTTGATATCTTTGCTATGCTAGATCATTGCACATCCTGGCACCCCGCCGGAGGCATTCATATAGAGTCGTCATGTATTACTTGCGGTGAGTACATCAATACCATTGTTACACCCACAACCCCTTCTGCTATACATACTGGACCAGTTACTAGAGCTCGCGGACGCCAGTTAAATTATCAGGTACTTCCGTTTCTTGGTAATGATTCTAATGTTCATGAGAAGATGATGCTGCCTAAATTGGATACATTTATCTTGCTTACAAATGAAGGGCCTAACTTGGACAAGAAGGATGAATGTTGGAGCAAGATTAAGCATGGAGATGATGGCTTGTGCAAGGGGAACAAGAACGTAGTTACAAGTGATGATTTCAGGACGTTGAAGCCACCATAATGAGTGCATGAAGCCTTGGACGAAATATACAAGCTGGCACATCACAAATTTCGTCCACAAGCTATTATAGGTGATGTGTCACCTTATTATTGGGCCAGGCCCATGTAATTTTGAAATACTTGAGTATAGGCTGTTTTTAGAGTCCGTTTATCTGGGGAAACAAGAGATAGGGTTGGTTTCGGACCCCTCCTTCAAGGGCCACAAATTCCCCCGCCCCCTCTTCCTCCATATATAGAGCCCTTAGGGCACCGTTTAGACTTTGGGATTTGTTTAAAGTTTGCCATAGCTCCAACTTCACCTACTTCGTTTGTGTTCAACGACCAGACAAAGACGTAACAGAACCCCACTTGATCAATAAAGCTTTTCTCTGAAATTCACAATATCTAGATTGCAATCTCAGTTTCTTGCTTTTTTTTCTTTTGCCTGCAAGAAACAGACCCTCGTGGTCAGGTTGATTGTGCTCTGGCGTGGTCAATAAGCTCTCAGAGTTGGTTAGCGATTGAAAAGGCGTGACATCTTCGCACATTCTTAGTCGGATTGTCAAAGTCTACTCCACCAAAAACGATAGCCACCATCTCATCGAAAGATGGGACACTTTGGCCTCTATCAAGTGGTATCAGATTTCCAGGTTGCTCGGTGAGTTTTACAATCTTTCGTAGTTTAGATCGAGTCTGTTCTTCATACCTACAGTCCATGAAAAAGAAAATAAATTTAGGGTTAGTTCATCATATCCGAACCAGTCTGAGCCTTTGCATAGTCTTTTCAGTATTTTGCTTTGTTGAATTTGCGGTTGCATCATCATGTCAAGTTGTTGGTCTTAACGTCTAGTCTTTTAGAGTTTCGAGTTCTGGTCATAAGTTGTCATGCCACCACCACAACATCCTCATCGCCCCTGCCATCTACCACCACCGCTTATTCACCACCACTCTGAATCCATATACCACCACCAATCTGTATCCATATACCACCACTGATCCATATCCATATACCACCACCACTACCATATACCACCACCATATATCCACTACCAATCCGAGTTCTTTTCATATTAGGTTTGTTTTCGGGATCCATCTATTTTCCGATTCGTGTTTCCTTGCCTGAGTAGGTTTCGGAAGAAAAAGAAGTCTGGAGACCACCGGCAGTTTTTAGGCCAAAATTTCGGGGACCAAAAATATTTTTCTCTATCCTGTTTTTAGGTCCCAAGGAGCATTATGAGACACTCGCCATCATCGTGAATTTTTTTCGCACTATTTCTTCGTTGCTGCACTAATTTCCGAAAAATAGTCAAAAAAATTCGTGCCTTTCCTGTTACTTTGACTTGGAAAGAGTTTTGAGACACTCGCCATTATAGTGAATTTTCGCAAAAAAAGAGGAGCGCAAAAAAAAAGAGCTAAGAATTTTTTTCAGTGTGCTTTTCCCTTGTTTCCGTTTCGCGCTATGATTTTGTTAGTGCTCTAGGATCGCGTCTCTTGCACGGTCTAGCCTAGGACCAGCAGAGTACCATCATTGAGCGTGTATTTAGTTTTGCATCTCTGGATTGATTATTACTGACATTTTTGCTACCATACCATAAGCCTTCCCTGCTCCACATACATCTACATAATGGGTTTGACACCACCTAGCAATCGCTCTATCCAAGCTTTGAGAGTTTTGACTACAACGTTTGCCGATCACCACCTGTTGTTGGGTAAGAACTGGTAATAGTTTGAGATCTGCTTGACAAATTTGTGATACACTGCCACTTTCTAGTAGTCTGTAGGATCATATTCTTGTGTGTTTGTTTCTATTGCTACTAACCATGGCAGGACCACAAGCCGACGAGATTGACTGGGAGAACATGACGAAGAAGGAGCTTCATGATAAGTTTCAGCAAATGTTGAGTCAACAAGTGGAAGGCCTCATGGCCAGCTTTGGAAAGGCACCAGGGAGGATTTATGATGTTGAACAATTGACACCAAGTTGGACGCCAAGTCCGATGAAGTAGTCGCGCGTCTTCGACAACTACCACCTGCATCTGCTACATCATTACAACAACAACAACAACAACAACAACAACAACAACAACAACAACAACAACAACAACAACAACAACAACAACAACAACCACCTCCACGTCGCGAAAGAGCCCTCCGCCGAGCGGGCCGTGTTCCTCTTGAGCCAGGGTAAAAAAATTGGTGCCGTTGCTACTTCTGTTAATGCTTCTGTACCTCCTGCTGCTACTGCAGAGGTGGAGGACAATTACGAGGATGAGGTTGATCAAAATCAGAACTACATGCAACCACTAGCACCACCACCACCAAGTCGACCTCATCCATATAATCGCAACGGTAGGGCTCCAACACCACCTCAGGTACGAGATTATGACCATATTCCTAAACTAAAATTGAATATCCATCGTTTGACGGTAGATACAATCCTGATGTATATCTTATTTAGAGTTAGAAACTGAACAACATTTCACATGCTTACAGTATCCCGAGGGTAGACGTATTGCTGCTGCTGTTTGTGAATTCACTAGTTTTGCTTCTGTTTGGTGGTCTGAACATTGTAGATTATATCATGATAGTATCCCTAATACATGGGCTGATTTGAAAACTGCTATGCGTACTTGTTGGTTTACACCATATTATCAACGTGAACTACTTCAGAAACTGTAGCGTTTGAGACAAGGGAAAAATTCTATAAAGGAGTATTATCAGGAATTACAAACTGGCATGATTAGATGTGGTATTGTTGAGGATAATGAAGCTATGATTGCTTGTTTTATGGGAAGATTAAATAAAGAGATTCAAACCATTTTAGAGTACAAGGAGTATAATAATATCACTCGTTTATTCCATCTTGCTTGCAATGCTGAATGTGAAGTGCAGGATCGACGGGCATTAGCGCGAACTAATTTTTCTGTAGGTCGATCTTCATCGTGGATACCACGTACATCCTCTACTCCCACACGTCCTACTACGGCACCATTGACTTTAGCGGCCAATTTCAACTAAGATACAAGAAAATAGGCACCACCACCACCATCTGCCAGGAGTTCACCTTTCGGTCCCGCACAGAGCTCTTCTTCATCCATGGCATCAACAGCACAAACACATGATATTATTTGTCGTCGTTGCAAGGGTGGAGGTCATTATGCGAGAAAATGCCCATCTAAGCATGTGATGATTGCTACTAAGGATGGTGGGTATGAGTCCGCTAGTGACTATGATGTGGAGACTTTGGCTCTTATTACAAGTAAAGAAAATGGTGGAGATGATTCTGATCATGAGACGCAATACATGGCTCCTGAAGATGCTAATAGGTATGAAAGTTTAGTTGCTCAACGTGTTTTGAGTGTGCAGGTCACACAAGCTGAGAAAAATCAGAGGTATAATTTGTTCCATACAACGGGAGTTGTGAAGGAACGTTCTGTTCGCGTCATCATAGATGGAAGGAGCTGCAACAACTTGGCTAGCATGGAGATGGTGGAGAAGCTATCTCTCACCACAAGACCACATCCACATCCTTACTACATCCAATGGTTCAACAACAACGACAAGGTTAAGGTAACACATACTATTTGTGTGCATTTTAGTATCTCAACATATGCTGATTATGTTGATTGTGATGTGGTACCCATGCAAGCATGTTCCTTATTACTTGGTAGACCATGGCAATTTGATAAAAAAATCTATAAACCTTGGTAGAAACAATCAGTATACTCTTCTTCATAAGGATAAGGATATTACTTTGCTTCCTATGACTCCTGATTCCATTTTGAAAGATGATATTAATAGAGCTAGTAAAGCAAAATAGGAGAAAAATAAGAATGAAAATCAGATTGTGGCAAAAGAATTTGAGAAGCAAAGGAAGCCTAATAATAAACCATCTAGTGTTGCTTCTGAAATTAAATTGAAAAGTGCATGTTTACTTGCCACCAAATCTTATATTGATGAGCTAGATTTTAGCAATCGGTTTGCTATGCTTTTGTGTGCAAAGAGGCATTATTTTCATTCGAGGACGTCATCACTGCAGGATGCTGTCTAACGCGACACTATGATCAGAGACCCTTCGATGAAACTGTGTGCGATGCAATAATCGCAAACGATGTAAAAAACCATCAAAAAAGGTGCAAAACGTTTGCGATGACAGATGCATCAAACATGGTTCAGATTTTGTTGAGTGTGCGATTCAGGGCATATGGTTTAGTTCAATTAACTATTTGCAATGAGGGTGAACAAAAGAAACAGGCTGCCAAATGAAGGCGTGTGCGATGTAGAGCATATGGTTCACTCGGATGAACTTTTTTGCGATGAGGAGGAACAACAGAAACGGGCAGCCAGTTGAAGGTGTGTGCAATATACGGCATACAATTCACTCGGATGAACTGTTTGCGTTGAGCAAAGAGAACATAAATAGTTCAACTTAACAAGATGTGTGTGATATGCGGCAAACAGGTTTGTAATCGGAAATGTGTGGGAAGACGGATAACAAAACAGATGATTCCTGTCAACAAGCCATGTGTGTTGTGAGCAAACGATTGCTGGTATACAATTGTCAGTGATTGATGAAATCATCACCGACGGGTTCCATTGTTTAGTCCGTGTGCGACATGATTTTCTCTGGCTACAGAGTATCACCATATATATACTTATCATAGCAGGTGTACGCCTCCTTGGCCACGTACATGGCGTGAGCTTTGTCGAGTTTATCCATCCAGGCCGAGTGCCAGGCACACTTGTCCTTGTTGCAGGAATCCTTCATGTCTCTCTCCATCACTCTTGTCCTTGGAACTCCTATCGCATGCTCTTCCTCCCTGTATTTTCCTTCACCCTTCCTTCTACCATTGTTTGATCGTCTTCTCCATGGAGGGAACAGGCTAGAAATGACTCCATTATTCTTGCCCCGATCTGAAAGATGACGTGGTGGAGGAACTCATTGATCGTAGCGACGTCATCACCTCAGCTAGCATGGCAGGTTCGTTCAAGACCATTCTCGACTCAACAAATAACATCATTGCAACGAACCTGAGGGTTCAGGAGCGATTTGATCTCCCCTATATTCTTGTCCATGACGCTGGTCGTTGGCGTGGGGACGATGAAAACCTCACCTTGTGAAAGTTGATCCCGCTTGATAATGATACGTGTGATGTTAAGATGTCATCGCTTGAGGGTAAGGCTTGGGCAGGCGCGAATGGAGATTGTGTTGTTTATACTGGGTATAACTGCGAGTGGGAACTTGTGAATGTGTACACTCGTCACCGGGTTCCACTTCCAAAAATAATAGACTGCCCTGAGTTTGAGCACACAGATGATCTACGTACATTCAAATACGATCATGGGGACTGTCATCTACGAAAGATAGCAATTTGTCGAGTTCCCAACCGCTCTTGGTATTACATGAACTATGAAGTTGTTGCTATCTTCGACAAGCTTGTTGCCATCCTTACTTCCACGCCTCGATGGATATTGCTCAAAAGTTAATTTCTATACACGGACGAGTATTGTGATGCAATTCAATACAAGGGTCTTTTGTTTGCTGCCACCACTGATGGCACTGTTTTTGCATGGAATCCTTATGATTTTGGTACGTTTGTCTTCCACTGTAATTATAATTGTTTCATCCACATGCATGTGGGTTAGCTAGTTTCCCTTTACTAATTAAACTTCTTGTGTTTCCATGGTCCTATGAACATTCGACCACCTATACTTGAATTTTTTTATAACCAAGGGGGAGATGACGATGGTGATGATCACGAGCATGATAACGAGGAGGACATATATACTCAGTGGCACCTGGCAACTTATTCCGATGGACCACCTCTTCTTGTATGTATACAGGGCATTGCTGATGTTCCTAACGAAGCAGGCGTTGTATCCCATGGTACACTCTCTGGACCTATTCCAACATCCGTTGCAGGGTATTCGGGATGGATACTCGTGTGCTAGCACTAACACCTTCTCCCTGGTTCAGTATTAATAGTCTTGGAGAAAACTCGCTCTTCCTTGGTCAAAACTATCCAATGATGGTGAAAGGCGGTCCAATGTAGCGACCAGACCTCAGACGGTCAAGTCTCTGTGCATCAGTGTCATCCCTGGATCGGTAATGCTGGCACGCACAATACTCGAGGAATTATAGTAGAGTTTCAATCACACACTTATTACATCGAGTCCTCATAAAGAGTATGATTACATAAATAAATAATGGTTGAAGGCCATCTAAACTAGATAACTACGGAAGCTTTGAAGGTAAATGAGTCCATCAACTCCGACGGCATAGCTGAGTGCAAAATGACGACCTATCGCACCTTATTCTTCGTCTGAGTAGTCTGCAACATAAGACGTTGCATCCCAAAACGGGTCAGCACATGGAATATGCTGGCATAGTCACACTTGAAAGAAATGATAATGCAAAAACTATATCTACATGCAATATTTGGCTGGTGGAGGCTGTAATTTTCATGATTTTGCATAAAGCTAGTTTTTTCCTACAACAAATGAATAAATTTATTTAACTACTCCCAAGTTGCCCATTATTTGAGAAGGTAACCTCAACTCAAATCCCAATTAAAATTATATCATTAACCCAACATAACAATTAATTAAAGTAACGTGATGAGATCACATCAACAGATTCAAGTACTAGATACTTAAGACTTCCATAACCGGGGACACGGCTAACCATGATTAGTTTATACACTCTGTAGAGGTTTGCGCACTTTCCCCACAAGACTCGACCGCATCCATGATCGGATGATCGAGATATAGCCTTTCTGAAGCATTAACTCTCTACTCCGGGTAGACAGTACTACCTACAACCCTCTACATTTGCTAGCCTACCACTTCAAGAGCTCACGCAACTTACTCAACTATGCCAGAGCCCATAATGGCTTGTGGCTGCACACGGAAGTTTCTAGCATGAATAATCTTATGATCCCTTTGAGCCTGGGTGGCATTCCATAGGATAATCACATGGGGTACTCCGGGATTTCCAAAAACAGACAACACTGGGTTCCCTAGGTGCCTCAACCAATCCACCCAGATGTATATTAAAGTTGCCACCTTAACGTTATCCATAATTAAAATAACTCTATAACTTCCATGCGTGAATCACGATCCAATCCCCGTCTACGAGCATGGCTAAGCAATAATAGGCATAATGTATATTCCCGGGGTGATCAAAAGGTATTAGGTTCCTACCTCAAGCTCTAGAACCAAAACCATATGTCCCCAATCCTACCAATGCATTTATTTGTGGGACAATACTAATGCATAGTAAAAGCTGGGAATAAAAGAGTATGATCAAAGTGTAACTTTCCTTGCTGACGATCTCCAACTCTAGAGATTCATAGTAACAAGCTTCGCACTTCGGGTAATCTAGCATAGACAAATAATAGCATACATAAGCAATCACTCAAACGAAACACGAGAGAAACCGAGAAAAGATCCAAATCGAACACGAAACAAGCAAACGGCTTAAAATAACAAGACTCAAAACCATGTAGAAATATTAACATGTGAATTAGATCTTAACAGTAGGTACATGTGATTAGCTACGATTTGCAAAAAGATTCAACTCAAACGGACCAACGAAACTCAAAATACGAACGAAACAAGATCTTTTACTAATCTGGACTAAAGTCAAATTTTACAGTACCAAAATCATGATCAAGTTATTTAACTTAAAAGAGGGGTTCAAGATGAAGATTTAGGCGCTGGTTTCATCTAATTTGGATAAACGAGTAAAAAGTTAAACTAGCTTAAAGATCAGGGGCTAAATCGTGATAAAAATAATCGCGGATAAGTCCCTGGCCAAAAATAAAATAAAAAGAAAAAGACTAACGAACGAACGTTCGCTGGCTGAACAAATCCGGCGAATATCGTTTGTTAAAACGAACAAACGGACAGGCATACACTATATAAATAAACCGGCAAAAAACCGATCTAAAACAATAGACCGCAAAACTAAAAAAACAGCGTTCTGGTCCGTACCGGTTCGAGAAATAGACCGGCGGCGGTGGCGGGGTTAACGGCGGCAACAGCGGAGTCGGCTGCTAGGCGGCGGCGTCGAGCGGCGTGGGGTGGTGGGGTTGCGGGGCGGG
>NC_041385.1:334677111-334698060 GCF_002162155.2 Triticum dicoccoides | reverse complement strand
TTGTTGTTGCTGTTGTTGCTGCTGTTGCTGTTGCTGTTGCTGTTGCTGTTGTTGTTGTTGTTGCTGCTGCTGGTGCTGGTGCTGCTGGTGCTGGTGTTGTTGTTGTTGTTGTTGTTGTTGTTGTTGTTGTTGTTGTTGTTGTTGTTGTTGTTGTTGTTGTTCTCCTCGTAGATCTCCTGATTCCTTGCCTCTGAAGCAGCGTGTGTCGCGGCCATGGTGGCGGTAAGTCTCTTTGCATGCTCGACGAGGTGCTCCTCCTCCTCCCGCAGGAACTCGGTGTAGCGTGCAAGGTCGCTGACGCACGTGCCGGCATCCACCTCCGCTTCCCGCCTTCGGGGAGCAGCTGCGAAGTGGGTGATGACCCCGGCGGTCGATGGTGGGCTGGCGGCCAGGGCGGCCGACGATGGGGTGGCGGCCATGACCACCACCTCCCGCCTTCGGGCTGTGGTGGCCGAGCGGGTGATGGCCATGGTGGCCGGTAGTGGGGTGGCAGCCGTCGGGTGGCGGCCACGATGGCCACCTCCCGCCTTCGGGCCGCGGCAGCGGAGCGGGCAATGGCCCTGACTTTCGACGGTGGTGTGGCGGCAACAGCGGCCGGAAACAGCTGTCGACGGGCACCAGCGGCGGAGCGTGTGGTGGGTGTTCCGCGCAAACCCAACAGGGACGCCACGCGCACTACACTACACCGGGGACTGCGCCGCCGTCACGGTGTAGCCTCCCAGCTAGAGCTGTCATCTGATGACGGCGGAGTGGCTGAGCGACCACGACAGACCGGTGCCATTGGCGATTGTGGGAGAAGCAGACAAGATAAGCTATAGGGAGGGATGGGAAAATGCGACGTAGGACTCGCCGACCGTGAGGGTTTATATAGCAGGCCGATAAGCATTGGGATTTTGGTGGATTTCACCTAGTCGGGTGGGAAGCTTGTGCGGGAACCTGCGAGGTTGCGCGGAAACGGGTTCACCGACGATTCATTGGCGCCACTGTTTGGACAAAAGAACACTCCCGCGCGCTGCGCAAGCTTGCGTTGTAAGACGTCTGCGGTAGCGGGGTGACAAGATGTGCAAGAGGAGGACGAAAGCCCACGTACACATACGGTTAATAAAAAAAGCGTTTCCGGTTGAATTACCTACTATACACCCATCCTGGTTTATAAGTAGGATTTAACTAATAAAATATGAATGCATGTCACCAAAGATTATATAGTTGGATTCGTATTTGAACGTATTTTTCAATTATATAATTTTCATAACATACATTAACATTTTGTTGGTTAAATTTGAGGGCAAAGTATGCCACATAATATAAAGGGGACTATAGACCAAGACGGAGGTAGTAGCACACGGTCGCTCTCTACACAGTGATGCAAGTGTTGGCCGGCTTGTAGGCGACCATTTCCTGCGTGTTCAACTGCTCTATGCGTGTGGTTGCTTGTGGTTGAGGCGGCCGCGGCGCGCTCTGCCCTCTCGTGTCCCTCTGGGTGCTCTGCCCTCGTCCCTCCATGTGCACTGCCAGTGTTTGGGGCCCGTGCACAATCACGCACGTTCATGTGCATGCGGTTGCGCCGGGCGCGGCTCCATAATGCAGTTACCCGATGCAAAAGTTGCCATGCGGACGCACCGAGAATCCAGGCCACCCGGCCCCCATTTATTCCTGTGGCCATTTACCTTCATCTCTCGCGTCACTCGACACAATAAGCACCTCCACGACGACACATACAGAGAGGACATCCAGCGGTTCCAATGGCGATCCCCCTGGCTCCAATGGCACTCCCAGCTGCCGACGACAACAACGGCGGGCAGTTCACCATGCATCACGTAGTGGACACCCATGTTGTCGGATATTGGGTTCTGGAAAAACCCTTAAGGTTCGAACTCTGGGGTGCGCATGAAGATCTTCTCCCTACCGAAACACGCCCAAAACCTCGCCGCGATTCTAAGCTAGCACGATGAACAACACAAGGGACACGAGGTTTATACTGGTTCGGGCCACCGTTGTGGTGTAATACCCTAATCCAGTGTGTGGTGTGGTGGATTGCCTCTTGGGCTGATGATGAACAGTACAGAGAAAGAACAACCTCGCGAGAGGTGTTCTTGTGGGTGAGTGGATGAGCTAGGTCTCGGTCTGATTCCAGATTAGATGCCTTCCTACTGTGGTGGCTATCTCTATTTATAGAGGCCATGGTCCTCTTCCCAAATATTGAGCGGGAAGGGAGCCAACAACGGCCATTTTAAAAGGGGACAACTAGTACAAGCTATCCTGACTAAAGGTGGTCTTCGACTGCCAAAGGCGCTGGTGATGACGCCGTCTTGGGCTCCACGGTGACCTCCCTCCTGCCGTCCTGCTGGTCTTGGTCTCGTTGCACCGATATGGAAACCTTTGCTTGATGCCTCGGTACTCCACGCCTGCGCTTGCCCCCTTCGCACCAAAGAGGAAATGAGGACACTGCGCTGGCTGGCGCCCGCCTGGTCTCGATTGCCATGGCTTGCGTCATGAGCACCTCGCGAGGTACCCGTCGCCTTGATCTCTCCGCCTCATCGCGAGCCTGCCTGGTGAGGCCGCCCTTGAGGAGGCCTTGTGTCATCCGCCCCGCGAGGCTTGGCCCCTCACGAGGGTCTTGAGCGTTTGCTGATGAAGACGGGCCGTACTAGGCCGCTGGTCGAGCCATGCTGCAGGCCACAGGCAGGCAAGTCTGGGGACCCCCGTTCCCAGAACGCCGACAGTAGCCCCCGGGCCCAAGGTGTGCTCGGACTTGGCTTAGCAGCAAAGCCAAGGGGCAAGTGCGGAGCGCCGCGGGCCCCAACAACCTGCGGCCTTGGTTGCCACGTGGTGGTTAATTGGACATGGGCGTCTCCGCTTCCCCACGCTGCCTCGGCAACTGCCCGACTAACAAAAGGCTGGCCTGGGTGAGGCTTGCCTTCATTGCTCTCTTTCGCCTTGCTCCAGATCCCCTTCCTTGCTCCCTTGCTTCCGAAATCTCCAGATCTGCTCCATTCCTTCCCCTCCAGTGAGCCATGGCGCCACACAAGGCTAAGGCCGACGCCCTGCCGGCTTGGTATTCACTGGCCTGGATGCCCCCAACATGTCGGAGAAGAATCTCACCGCTACGCACCTGATGACGGTGGTGGAGGGCAGCGGGATGGGGGTGACCGAACTCCGGGCCGGCTCCGCAGAGCCGGAGGCTAAGGGGAGCACCTTCTACCCCTTCTTCATGAACGCCATTGTTGCCGGCCTGGTTCCACCCTTCTCCGAGTTCTTCTATGCCGTCCTCCGCCATTACAGGTTGCAGGCCCTTCATCTCCATCCCAACTTCGTTCTTCTTTTGTCGATTTTCGCCTATTACTGCGAGGCGCATGTTGGGGTGATGCCGTCCGTGGCTTTGCTGGGCCACTTCTTCTCCCTCCGAATAAGCGGCGAGCATACCTTGGCGTGCGCCGGCTTCGTCGCGTACTCCAAGGCCAACGCGATCTCGAAGGCCGGGAAGAGGGTCGACGGCTTCCGAAGCAAGTGGGTCATGATGGATGCTAGATGTATCCACTCCCGGTTAGTGTTGCCAACAGAGCAGCTCCATCCCGACGAGGGGTGGTCTCGCGCGAAGCTTGATGACAGCCGGGTGAAGTTGGTGCTAGAGAAGATGAATGCCGACCTGAGGCTGGGCAATGTGAAGGCAGCAAAGCTGACAGGGGACACGCTCCTGAGGGACTTCCTGACGCAGCGGGTGGCTCCACTTCAAGCGCACTCGCACCCGTGGTGGATGCTTTGGGGCGCGGACGACGATCTTCGCCTGAACCCCGCGGCCTTGGCCGACGAGGATCTGGTTGCGGCTCTCCGCCTCTTGGTTGGAGATGACCTGGAAGGTCTGGAGGGCTCTCCTGCCCCCTGTTCCTCTGCCAGGACTGGAAACAGGTGGTGGATGCCATGCCCACCTTTGATGGGTGTGGCCTGTGCCGGCGGAGTCTCCTGTGGCCCAGGGGGCGCCAGCGCCGGTGGAAGTGTCTTCAAGCGACTCCCGCGGGGAAGGAGAGGAAGATGAAGAAGAGGAGCGCGACTTGGAGGCGACCGCCAAGGGACGGGGGAGACCTCCCCCCGGCGCAGGGCCAGCATCCTCCGCACCTTGCCGGATGACGACGAGGCCAACGATGTGCGAGAGGAAGAGGAACCGCCCGCGATCCCGAAGAAGGACAGGTCGGGGCTAATCTCCTGAGGGGCTATTCCTGCCCAGGCACCGCCGGAAGCCGTCTCCAGCCCTTCTGGTGCGCTCTCTTCCGCCCCTGGACCTCTCGAGGCTGAACCCCGTACCAAGAGGCTCTCGGGCTTTAAGCTTGGCAAGAGATTGGTGGCCTACGCTGCGATTGACTAGTAAGTGCTCAAACTTCGTCTTGTTCTTGTTTCACCGCCGGAGCTTGACGTTCTCCATCACTTGGTTAGGCCGCCGCTTGCGGCGAAAAAGAAGAAGGGGGACACGGTGGCTCCGCCTGGGGTAGGCTCATCTATTGCGGCTGTGCCTTCGCTCGCACTTCCCCTGCCCGATCGTCCTCGCGAGGCCCAAAGGAGCGCTCTGGCGGGGCGCTAGCCCCCATGGCCCTGCTGGCTCCGGAGGTGCCGGCGCCTGATGATGTTGCTGAGGTAGCCAAGACTCAGGATCCCCCAGTCTCCCAAGCCGTGGTCACGCTGCCGCCTCCTCCTCCTGCGCCGCTGGTTCCGGATTCTTCTTCCTCCATCGTCTTGGACCGTGCCATTACCAAGCTGGGCCAGCTACGAGAGGACCTCCAGGGCGCCAACCCCCACCTGGTGGCCGGGTGCCTGGAGCTGATCTCCGGCTGGGTTCACTCTGATACCTCCGTCCGAGCGGCGCTGAGTCGTGTCGTGGCAACTTCTGAGGAGGAGAGGCAAGCTGCCACCCAGGACGCAGCCGCCCGCGATGTGACGCTGAAGGATGCCACGGTCGCCCAGGACCGTTGCAAGGTGCTGGAGGCCGAGCTGTAGGGTTTGCGCGATGAGCTCACCAAAGAGGCTCATGACCGCCAGGTGAAGGAGGAGGATATGAAGGCTCGGGAGGACGCCATCGGGGACCGCGACGCCGAGCTGACCGCTGAATGCGGCCGGCTGGGGACGCTGGAACAGAAACTGAAGACGGAGAGGGCCGAGCTGGATGCCAAGGCGAAATTCCTGGCCGAGGACCGCGTGGCCTTTGCGGATCTTGAGGAGAGATCTTGCAAGGCGCTGAAGATGCTCTACAGGGGCGGCTTGGAGAAGCCGCTGGCTGGTGCCAAGGACGGCCCCGCCTAGCTGCTTCCCTTCTTGGTCGAGGCGCTGGCGTCGGCCCCATGGCCGAGGCTGAAGCTTGTGTCCTTTCTTCTGCGGCGCTGACGCGCGTCTTCAGCCACGTCTACCTTCGTGACCCTGGCACCAACCTCGACGAGCTGCTGGAGCCCGTGGACAACAAGCATTTCGCCGTTGCTGCAGGAGCCGTGAAGGGCCAAGTGGAAGCCTTGCTGGCGAAGTTCCGCTCCTTTGCCACTATGCCCACAGCAGGTGCCGCTGATCCCGCCTCTTCGGGAGGTGGAGCTGGTGGAGATGACACCACCATGGAGGCGGAGCCCCTGGCGCATGATGATGCTGTCCAAGGGTGATCTTCTCGCACCTTCTTTCTTGTTTTCAACTCCTGTAATGTGCACCATGCCTCGTGGAGGTGTTTAAACTTGCGTCTGGTATTGTGAAGACAATTATGGCTTGTAATATTTGCTTCTGGATTTGCTTCAAGATTTTGTTGTTTCCTTCCCATTTGCTTTGTGTTCTCCGTCGGCAGGGCCCGGCCCCGCGCATACCTCAACCTCCGTTAGCCCCGACCGGATCACTAGGACGGGACCAAGGAGTGAGGGGCTACGTGACAAGTTAGGCTCCTGAGTCGCGATGCTCAGGACTCCCCCTTGACGCGCAAACAGCAAATAGGGAGGGAATGTAGGGGTGGATCTGGTGTTCTACGTCGGCAGGGCCCGGCCCAGCGCATACCTCAACCGCCATTAGCCTTGCGGAACTAAGGAGTGAGGGGCTACGTGACCAGTTAGGCTCCCGAGTCGTGATGCTTAGGAGTCCCCCTTGACGTACAAACGGTCTTCATACCTTGGCTCCGCTCGGGGTGGGGCGCGCGACGACCAGGTCCGAGGGACCTGGCTAGGTGGCGTGCGCTCGGGTCGCCCCCCGTGTCCAGCCCCCTCGCATGACGCTCCCGTGGGGAGGTGTTGCGATGAGGACAGACACTGAGCTCTAGGCTCCCTGAGGTTGTTACGGCCGTGGCCGCCCTCAGTTGTTTATCACCAGCGCGGTGCATAGCGCTTCCGTATGTGTACGGGCATAGCCGCTCCTCGGCAGTATCGTCAGCGAGCGCGAAGCATGGTGCTTCCACTGGTACGTGGGAGGGGGCCCTCCGGGAGGAGCCCCCAGGGCGTGTACAGCCCCGCCCTGACACGTGGCTTGCACGGCAGGGCTAGACGAGGTGTATCTGGGCACTCGTGAGCCAGCACGGGACTCATGAGGCCCTACCTCAAGGCGGGTTGCGCCTGGTCTTGAGCCTTGGACGGCTGTGTGTTCGTGTGAGATGGTTAGATAGAAATGCTCTACGTCCTCATGTCCCGACCCTTGAGCAAGCTCAACCGCCACTGGTATGCCAGGTCACGATGCCGTGGACAAGGCCAGGGGGTGAGGGCTGGAGAGCCAGTAAGAGCTCCTGAGTCGCGATGCTCAGGAGCCCCCCTTTCAATGCGCAAGCGATTTGCATGGGGGAGAAAAGGCCTGTGGTAGGCGGCAGATGATAATCATAGGCAAGTTAAGCATGAAAGGCAAATCAGCTTAGATAAATGCAGGAGGGGTACATGCCACTGGGTCAGGCCCGAGCGGCTTGGGGATGATGCAGCCCGAGGGGCGCCCCCAGCAAGGTAAACTAAAGACATGAGCAAAAAGGGATACATGCCGCAGGGACGGACCCACGCGACCTGGGAATGATGCGGCCCTGAGGGTGCTCCAAGCTGAAATGAACTCGGAAGATGTTACCTGGTACCATTGTAGAAGGGGTGTCGGAGTAGCTGATGATGCACGGTGAAGAGGCCGATCCTCACGAGCCACCGGAGCCCGTAGCCTTAGGAGGCTCTGGGGGTCCAAGCGGTTCCTCGAGGACCATCTCCATCTCCGCCAGGACCGCGTGATGCCTGGCCTCCTAAGCCGCCAGAATGCTTCGTAGATGGCACTGGTGAGTGGCGGCCGCGTTCGTCCCACGGCGAAGGCCATAGGCACTCCTGAGACGCGTCTTGGTTGAGCCCTGGGAAGTCGATGCAGATGTGCAGCCCACCATTCCCGCCTAGATGGGGGGCTACGCCAGGCAAACAGCGATCGCCGCATATGACTCTTGATTCCTGAAGCTCCTGAGTGGCCTTGGTGATGAACTCCTGAGGGTTGGGCCTTCCTTGCCCCATGCCTTCTTGAGGGAAACATGCTGCGAAGCACGCCTCCAAGTGGTGCCCGAGTGCCTCCCTCGTGATCTTGGCAAAGTCTGAGGCCCTCCAGAAGAGAGCCCCTAAGCCCTGCCCGAGGAGGGCGCCGGGCGCGCCTTCCTATGTGATGGAGGGAGGCGCCCCTTGCACGGGCACGGATCCTGATGCGGCACTTTCTGAGACGCCAACCTCCTGAGGCCTTGAGCTAGGCGATGTCTTCTTCTTCTTGGGAACTTCCTCAGGAGGGTTCTCGCCCTTGCTGTCTGGGTCCTGGATTGATGATGCTTGGAAGGCGTGCTTGAGGGAGCACACCGCATCCTTCTCTTCGCATGGGACTGTGATGATTCCGCCACTTCCTGGCATCTTGAGGACATTGTAGCCATGGTGGGTCACCGCCGTGAACTTGGCCAGGGCCGGATACCCGAGGATGGCATTGCATGGCAGGTGGATGTGGGCAACGTCAAAGTCGATGAGCTCGGTGCGGTAGTTGTTGCGCTGCCCGAAAGTGACAGGGAGGCGGACCTGCCCTATCGGGGTGGTGGAGCCGTCGGTAACTCCTGATAAAGGCTTGGTAGGCCGAAGTTGATCATATGGCACTTGAAGGTTGTTGAACGTCTCGACGGAGAGAACGTTGAGTCCTGGGCCGCCATTGATGAGGGTCTTGGTAACTTGCATGTTGCTAATGACTGGGGAACAAAGCATTGGGAGGACGTCAGCTGTAGCCGCACACTTGAGTTGATCTGCTGAGCTGAAAGTGATGGCGCACTTGGACCACATGAGCGGGCACGTGTCCTCGAGCTTGGGAAGGACTGCATTCACCTTGCGAGCAAACTGCTTGAAGATGCGCTAAGAGGCTGGGGCCTGGGCACTGCCCAAGATACAAGCGATAGCACACGACTCCTGGAAGCCCCCAGCCCCCTCGTCCTGGTGGTCGTCATCATTCCTTCTTGGCGGTGGCAGCAGAGGAGGAAGGCCTGCGTTACCCTGCGGGCGGTCCTCGCGAGGCTGATCCCTCTAGGCTCCCTCGCGAGGCTGGTCCTACCGGCGATCCTCGCGAGGTCGGTCACGCACTCCTGGAGAGGGCCTCGGTCTTCCCCATCGTCCTCCGCCTTGTCCTCCTCCTTGGCCGTAGCCCCGGTCGTTGCGCTCGGGGCGTCGACTGATGCGCCCTTCTTGAACGGCCCTGAGCTCCTGGCATTCGTTGGTGTTGTGGGTGTAGAGGTTCTGGTAGGCGCAGAATCGGTTGCCCTTGGACGACTCTGGCTGGTCCCTTCCGCGCTTCGTGTCTGGTTCTGCTGCAAGTACGGCAGCTCCTTTGCGCTTCACATCCTTGGCCTTGGCCTTCTTCTCTTCTGGGTTTGCAACTGGAAGCTCGTGGAGGGAGAGGTGTCATTCCTCAGCTCTTGCGCACTTGGTTGCCAAGTTGAACAGCTCCAGAGATGTGCACAGATCCTCGTGGATGGCGAGCTCCTCTTTCATATTCACGTCGCGGACGCCATCAGAGAACGCTGAGATGATGGACTCGTCTGTCACCTTGGGGATCTTGAGGCGAGCGATGTTGAAACGCTGGATGTACTTCTGCAGGGTCTCACCAGGCTGCTGCTTGATGCGACGCAGGTCACCCGCGGCCGGAGGGCGGTCGCGAGTGCCCTGAAAGTTGGCGATGAAGTGGCTACGCATCTCGTCCCAAGAGGAGATCGAGCCGGGAGGCAGGTTCAGGAGCCAGGCGCGGGCACCATCCTTGAGCGCCATGGGAAACCAGTTCGCCATGACCTTTTCGTCTCTGTTTGCCGCCTCGATGCCCAGCTCGTAGAGCTGCAGGAACTCCATGGGGTCAGCAGTGTCGTTGTAGCGAGGAGGCAGATCCGGCTTGAAGTTGTCTCGCCAGGCGACGCTGTGCATCTCGGTGGTGAAGGCACGGCAGCCTGCTGTGGCCACCGGAGCCTTTTGCTGACTGATGACCCGCAAGTATACGGGATAGTTGTAGCCTCTTCCGATAAGTAAGAGTGTCGAACCCAACAAGGATCTAAAGGTAGAACAAATACTCTCTCAAGTCCTATCGGCCACTGATACGACTCTACGCATGCTTGACGTTCGCTTTACCTAGAACAAGTATGAAACTAGAAGTACTTTGTAGGTGTGAAAGGATAGGTTTGCAAGATAATAAAGAACACGTAAATATAAACTAGGGGCTGTTTAGATAAAGATTCAATAAAGTAAATATAGCGAGTGTGGAAAAGTGGTGGTAGGAGTTGTGGAATTGTTCATAAGCAATTGACTACATTACTAGACCGGTAATCACTATTGCAATTCTATTTGAGGGAGAGGCATAAGCTAACATACTTTCTCTACTTGGATCATATGCACTTATGATTAGAACTCTAGCAAGCATCCGCAACTACTAAAGATTCATTAAGGTAAAACCCAACCATAGCATTAAAGTATCAAGTCCCCTTTTATCCCATACGCAAACAACCTACTTACTCGGGTTTGTGTTTCAGTCACTCACGCAACCCACCATAAGCAAATCATAAACATATTGCAAACCCTACAGCGGGAATCCCTCACGCTTGCACGACACGGAGGGCACAATAGGACAGCACCAATAATAAAACATGCAACTCAAACCAATCATAGCAATTCATCAATCACCGATAGGACAACGAAAATCTACTAAGACATCATAGGATGGCAACACATCATTGGAAAATAATATGAAGCATAAAGCACCATGTTCAAGTAGAGGGTACAGCATGGTGCGGGAGAGTGGACTGCTGAATATAGATGGGGGAAGGTGATGGAGATGTTGGTGAAGATGACGGCGGTGTTGGTGAAGATCGCGGTGGTGATGATGGCCCCCGGCTGCGTTCCGGCGCCACCGGAAGCAAGGGGGAGAGATCCCCCCTTCTTATTCCTCCTCCTTGACCTTCTCCCTAGATGGGAGAAGGGTTTCCCCTCTGGTCCTTGGCTCCCATGGCGTGGGAGGGGCGAGAGCCCTTCCGAGATTGGATCTATCTCTCTGTTTCTGCGTTCTCAAATTCTACCCCTTCACCGTTTCTTAAATATCCGGAGATCCGTAACTCCGATTGGGGTGAATCTTTCGCCCAGATCTTTCTCATAAAATTAGCTTTCTTGTGCCAAAAGAAGAGCATCAACCGCCCTACGGGTGGCCCACGAGAGCCCAGGCCGCGCCCAGGGGGGAGGGCGCGCCCCCCTGTCTTGTGGCCACCCTGGACACCGTTTCGCGTTAATTTTACTTCCCAAAAATCATAAATATTCCAAAAAAATCTCTATCCATTTTTATCCCGTTTGGACTCCGTTTGATATTGGGTTTCTGCGAAACAAAAAACATGCAACAAACAGGAACTGGCACTGGGCACTGGATCAATATGTTAGTCCTGAAAAATAGTATAAAAAGTTGCCAAAAGTATATAAAAGTTGAATAATATTGGCATGGAACAATCAAAAATTATAGATACGGAGACGTATCAGCATCCCCAAGCTTAATTCATGCTCGTCCTCGAGTAGGTAAATGATAAAAAAGATAATTTTTTATGTGGAATGCTACCTAGCATAATCTTGATCATATATCTAATCATGGCATGAATATTAAGACACGAGTGATTCAGAGCAATAGTCTATCATTTGACATAAAAACAATAATACTTCGAGTGTACCAATAAAGCAATCATGTCTTTTCAAAACAACAAGGCCAAAGCAAGCTTATCCCTACAAAATCATACAGTTTGGCCATGCTTCATTTTCGTCACACAAAATGCCCCCATCATGCACAACCCCGATGACAAGCCGAGCAATTGGTTCATACTTTTTAACGCGCTTCGGCTTTTTCAACCCTCACGCAATACATGAGCGCAAGCCATGGATATAGCACTATAGGTGGAATAGAATATAGTGATGGAGGTTATGTGGGGAAGACAAAAAAAGGAGAAAGTCTCACATCGACGCGGCTAATCAACGGGCTATGGAGATGCCCATCAATTGATGTCAATGCGAGGGGTAGGGATTGACATGCAACGGATGCACTAAGAGCTATAAGTGTATGAAAGATCAACAAAAGAAACTAAGTAGGTGTGCATCCAACTTGTTTGCTCATGAAGACCTAGGGCATTTGAGGAAGCCCATCGTTGGAATATACAAGCCAAGTTCTATAATGAAAATTCCCACTAGTATATGAAAGTGACAACATAGGAGACAATCTATATGAAGAACATGGTGCTACTTTGAAGCACAAGATATGAGACTCACTACATGAAGAACATGGTGCTACTTTGAAGCACAAGTGTGGAAAAAGAGATAGTAACATTGCCCCTTCTTTTTTTTCTTTTTTTTCTTTGGCCTTTCTTTTCTTTTCTTTTGGCCTTTCTTTTTTTTCTTTTTTTATGGGGCAATGCTCTATAATGATGATCATCACACTTTTATTTACTTACAACTCAATATTACAACTCGATACTAGAACAAAGATATGACTCTATATGAATGCTTCCGGCGGTGTACCGGGATGTGCAATGATCTAGCGTAGCAATGACATCAAAAAACGGACAAGCCATGAAAACATCATGCTAGCTATCTTACGATCATGCAAAGCAATATGACAATGAATGCTCAAGTCATGAATATGATGATGATGGAAGTTGCATGGCAATATATCTCAGAATGGCTATGGAAATGCCATGATAGGTAGGTATGGTGGCTGTTTTGAGGAAGATATAATGAGGCTTATGTGTGATAGAGCGTATCGTATCACGGGGTTTGGATGCACCGGCGAAGTTTGCACCAACTCTCGAGGTGAGAAAGGGCAATGCACGGTACCAAAGAGGCTAGCAATGATGGAAAGGTAAAAGTGCGTATAATCCATGGACTCACATTAGTCATAAAGAACTCATATACTTATTGCAAATGTTTATTAGCCCTCGAAGCAAAGTACTACTACACATGCCCCTAGAGGGATAGATTGGTAGGAAAATACCATCGCTCGTCCCCGACCGCCACTCATAAGGAAGACAATCAAAGAAACACCCCATGCTTCAAATTTGTCACACAACGGTTACCATACGTGCATGCTATGGGACTTGCAAACCTCAACAAAAGTGTCTCTACAATCCACAACCACCCACTAGCATGACTCTAATATCACCATCTTTATATCACAAAACTATTGCAAGGAATCAAACATATCATATTCAGTGATCTACAAGTTTATGTAGGATTTTATGACTAACCATGTGAATGACCAATTCCTGTCATTTCTCTAAATAGATATAAGTGAAGCAAGAGAGTTTAATTCTTTCTACAAAAGATATGCCCACGCTCTAACAAATATAAGTGAAGCAAAAAAGCATTCTACAAATGGCGGTTTTCTATGTGAAGAGAAACAGGCAATCTAAACTTCAAATGATATAAGTGAAGCACATGAAGCATTCTATAAAGCCATACTCAAAAGATTTAAGTGAGGTGCAATGAGCATTCTATAAATCAACCAAGGACTATCTCATACCAGCATGGTGCAAAAAGGAAAAGTGAAAACTAAATGCAAAAGACGCTCCAAGACTAGCACATAATGCATGAATGAAACGTATTCGAAAACATACCGATACTTGTTGAAGAAAGAGGGGATGCCTTCTGGGGCATCCCCAAGCTTCGACACTTGAGTCTCCTTGAATATTTACTTGGGGTGCCTCAGGCATCCCCAAGCTTGAGCTCTTGCCTCTCTTCCTTTTCCTTATATCGAGACCTCCTCGATTAGACACTTCATCCACACAAAACTTCAACAGAAAACTCGGTAAGATCCGTTAGTATGATAAAGCAAATCACCACTCTAAGAATTGTTGCAAACCAATTCATATTTTGTTTTTGCATTGTGTCTACTGTAATTTAACTTTTCCATGGCTTAATCCACTAATATAAATTGATAGTTTCATTAAAACAAGCAAACTATGCATCAAAAACAGAATCTGTCAAAAACAGAACAGTCTGTAGCAATCTGAACAACCACCATACTTCTGTACCCCAAAAATTCTACTAAAATTAGGAAAAATAAACAAGTTGCATAGCAATACAGTGAAAAAGGAATCAGAACCAATTGACGTTCTAGTTAAAAATGTAAAATCGTGCACTACAGCCAAAGTTTCTGTCCTGCACCGTACAAACCAAAAAGCATTGTAAACATCCTAAAGGCAAACCTTGGCACATTATTTTTATAATACAATGGAATTTTACAAGGGGATAATTATTTTTGTTGAAAAGTTTCTGTAATTATGATTCACAAATTTTCCGTGAGCATGAACAAAGTTCAAGGAGCTCTCCCACTTCAACAATGCTTGTCTTTCTCACTTTCACTTTCCTTTTTTGAAAAGTTTTGGGTTCCCCTCTTTATTTTTTTGTTTTTAAACTATATAAAAACACTCAACAGAAATAAATGACTATCTAAAACTTCCGGGTTGTCTCCCTGACAGCGCTTTCTTTAAAGCCATTAAGCTAGGCATTTAGTGCTCAAGTAATGAATCCACCCGGATCCCAAGGTATATCAAAGCCAATTTTAATTAACAATGATTTTTAATTTAGTAGTGAGCACCAAGTAACATATATCAAGCAATGACGAAGTGTAACTCTCTTCGTATGCATCGGCATGTCATAAAAGAACAATTCATGCACACCAAGTAAAGGCCAATGCATAGTATAAGCAGTTTCTTGCAATTTTATCGTATTGGAAACATAGAGAGGTGGAGATATAGTTCCTCTCTCATAATAATTGCAAGTAGGAGCAGCAAGCACATGCATATTATATTCATCAAAATCATCATGTGCAATGGTAAAAGGCAACCCATCAATATAATCCTTAATAAGCACAAACTTCTCCGATATAGTGTAGTCGGGAGAATTCAAAAAGATAATAGGACTATCATGCATGGGTGCAATAGAAACAATTTCATGTTTAACATAAGGAACTATAGGAAGTTCATCTCCATAAGCATAATTCATATTGGCATCTTGGCCACAAGCATAGAAAGCATCATCAAAAAGGGATATTTCAAACAAATTCAAGGGATCATAGCAATCATCATAACAATCATCCTTTGGTAAGCATGTAGGGGAATTAAATAATGTATGAGTTGGAGGGTTACTCTCATTAGAAGGTGGGCACGGGTAGCTAATCCGCTCTTCCTCCTTTTGTTCTTTGCTCTCCTCATCATCTTTTTCATCCAATGAGCTCACTGTTTCATCAATTTCTTCTTCCATAGCTTCCTGCAAAATATTAATCTCTTCTTGGACAGCGGAGACTTCCTTAATAAATGCATTAATATAGTGATTTTATTCATAATTTTCATAGAAATATCTAAGTATAGCAAGATTTTCAGGCCTATAAGCATCATCATCTAAAGCTTCATACTTTTCAAACAAAGATTCAATTTCATAAGCAGCCTTAAAAGCAACAAATTCTTCTATTTGTTCCACATCATAGTAATCATATATACCATTAGCATAAGAAGCTAAGGTTTCATTATCATTAAATTTGCATGAAAAGGGAAGGTGTGGAGCCTCCATCCTAGAGCAACAAGTAATATCATATCTCAAGCATAGATTCCAGGCATACCAACGCAACATAATAAATTGATCCCATAATAGTTTCCCTTTTTATGTCGAGTGATAATCCCTAAAGTATTCACGTTGATCCAACGTGTCTCCCATTATAAAGTTGAATGGGGTTTTCTCAGGATTATCAAAGTAGTACATAATATCTTTCGCATAATGAGAATCGAGGGTTTTAGGAGTTACCCCATCTCCATGAGTAGCAAGTACACCTATTTTTTTTGGTATTTTGCGTTCCCTATCCATAATTAAAGATAGAGAACAACTTAGAACAGCAAATAAAAATTACTTAGTGATAAAGCAAACAAGCACACACGAGAATATTCACCCCACGCTATGACTTCCCGGCAACGGCGCCAGAAAAAGGTCTTGATGACCCGCAAGTATACGGGATAGTTGTAGCCTCTTTCGATAAGTAAGAGTGTCGAACCCAACGAGGAGCTAAAGGTAGAACAAATACTCTCTCAAGTCCTATCGGCCACTGATACGACTCTACGCATGCTTGACGTTCGCTTTACCTAGAACAAGTATGAAACTAGAAGTACTTTGTAGGTGTGAAAGGATAGGTTTGCAAGATAATAAAGAACACGTAAATATAAATTAGGGACTGTTTAGATAAAGATGCAATAAAGTAAATATAGCGAGTGTGGAAAAATGGTGGTAGGAGTTGTGGAATTGTCCCTAAGCAATTGACTACGTTACTAGACCAGTAATCACTATTGCAATTCTATTTGAGGGAGAGGCATAAGCTAACATACTTTCTCTACTTGGATCATATGCACTTATGATTGGAACTCTAGCAAGCATCCGCAACTACTAAAGATTCATTAAGGTAAAACCCAACCATAGCATTAAAGTATCAAGTCCCCTTTTATCCCATACGCAAACAACCTACTTACTCGGGTTTGTGTTTCAGTCACTCACGCAACCCACCATAAGCAAATCATAAACATATTGCAAACCCTACAGAGGGAATCCCTCACACTTGCGTGACACGGAGGGCACAATAGGACAGCACCAATAATAAAACATGCAACTCAAACCAATCATAGCAATTCATCAATCACCGATAGGACAACAAAAATCTACTCAGACATCATAGGATGGCAACACATCATTGGAAAATAATATGAAGCATAAAGCACCATGTTCAAGTAGAGGGTACAGCAGGATGCGGGAGAGTGGACCGCTGAATATAGATGGGGGAAGGTGATGGAGATGTTGGTGAAGATGACGGCAGTGTTGGTGAAGATCGCGGTGGTGATGATGGCCCCCGACGGCGTTCCGGTGCCACCGGAAGCAAGGGGGAGAGAGCCCCCCTTCTTCTTCCTCCTCCTTGACCTTCTCCCTAGATGGGAGAAGGATTTCCCCTCTGGTCCTTGGCTCCCATGGCGTGGGAGGGGCGAGAGCCCCTCCGAGATTGGATCTATCTCTCTGTTTCTGTGTTCTTAGATTCTACCCCTTCACCGTTTCTTAAATATCAGGAGATCCGTAACTCCGATTGGGGTGAATCTTTCGCCCAGATCTTTCTCATAAAATTAGCTTTCTTGCACCAAAAGAAGAGCATCAACCGCCTTACGGGTGGCCCACGAGAGCCCAGGCCGCGCCCAGGGGGGAGGGCATGCCCCCTGTCTCGTGGCCACCCCGGACACCGTTTCGCGTTGATTTTACTTCCCAAAAATCATAAATATTCCAAAAAAATCTTTGTCCGTTTTTATCCCGTTTGGACTCTGTTTGATATTGGGTTTCTACGAAACAAAAAATATGCAACAGACAGGAACTGGCACTGGGCACTGGATCAATATGTTAGTCCCAAAAAATAGTATAAAATGATGCCAAAAGTATATAAGAGTTGAATAATATTGGCATGGAACAATCAAAAATTATAGATACGATGGAGACGTATCACTGACGCGGGGCTTGTTCTTGATGGTTCCTGCGTGCCGCCGCCAGGGGCAGCACGAGGTCTTGGCATGCTGGTGCAGGGATGCGGTCTTGTTGTGCTGGTGCAGGGAGCACGTGAGCGCCTTCTTGAGGCCGAGGGATTTCTTGGCAACTCCTTTCTTGCCACGTGGGCACCGGACGCGGTGGGTCACATCCAGGGGCCGCACGCCTTGGAGCCAGGGCACCTTCTTGGGGAGGAGGTGGCGGAGGCGCTCCCTGGACCGCGTCACCCATGCATGACGGAGGGTGAGGCAGTGAGAGGGACGGCGCAGGAGAGCCCCCTGCGGTGCTAACGAGCTCGGTGATGCGAGCGAGCCATTCTTCGTAGAGGTCGTCGACGGGGTGGTAGTGCAGGAGCTCACGTGCTAGGAGCAACGCAGCTTGCGCGTCCGTGGGGGCGCGACAAGCGTGAGACGACGAACCAGCTGGGGTCAGCGATGGAGTGGCGGTGCGGCCTTCTCGCCGCACCGAGGGGTGCAGAGAAGATGCTTGCTGCTTGTTCCCCGTCGGGCCGGTGGCAGCGTTGGCGTCAGGCAATGGAGAACGACGAGGAGGCCTGCCGATGGGAGCCGTCTGGGCGACGCGGGTAGCGAGAGTAGCCCGGCGCTCGGCGCGGGCTCGGTGAGTGTCTGCCATGGATGCGACGAAGCGATGGGACGCAGATCAGCGAAAAGAAGATTTCAGTGCACCCCTACCTGGCGCCAAATGTCAGATATCGAGTTCCGGCAACACCTTTAAGGTTCGAACTCTGGGGTGAGCACGAAGATATTCTCCCTACCGAAACACGCCCAGAACCTCGCCGCAATTCTAAGCTAGCACGATGAACAACACAAGGGACACAAGGTTTATACTGGTTCGGGCCACCATTGTGGTGTAATACCCTAATCCAGTGTGTGGTGTGGTGGATTGCCTCTTGGGATGATGATGAACAGTACAAAGGAAGAACAACCTCGCGAGAGGTGTTCTTGTGGGTGAGTGGATGAGCTAGGTCTCGGTCCGATTCCAGATTAGATGCCTTCCTACTGTGGTGGCTATCTCTATTTATAGAGGCCATGGTCCTCTTCCCAAATATTGAGCGGGAAGGGAGCCAACAACGGCCATTTTGAAAGGGGACAGCTAGTACAAGCTATCCTGACTAAAGGTGGTCTTCGACTGCCAAAGGCGCTAGTGATGAAGCCGTCTTGGGCTCCATGGTGACCTCCGTCCTGCTGTCCTGCTGGTCTTGGTCTCGTTGCACCGATATGGAAACCTTTGCTTGATGCCTCGGTACTCCGCGCCTGCGCTTGCCCCCTTCACACCAAAGAGGAAATGAGGACACTGCGCTGGCTGGCACCCGCCTGGTCTCGATCGTCAAGGCTTGCGTCATAAGCACCTCGCGAGGTACCCCTCGCCTTGATCTCTCCGCCTCCTCGCGAGCCTGCCTGGAGGCCGCCCCTGAGGAGGCCTTGTGTTGTTCCTCCCGTGAGGCTTGGCCCCTCGCGAGGGTCTTGAGCGTTTGTTGATCAAGACGGGCCATACTGGGCCGCTGGTCGAGCCACGCTGCAGGCCGCTGGCAGGCAAGTCTGGGGACCCCCGTTCCCAGAACGTCGGCACACGTGAGGGGGAAGGCCCTCTCAGTGGTGTACACGAACGATCCGGTGTCGGTGGAGAGCTCCATCCAAACAATGGAGCAGTTCCTTGCCGAGGACAAGTACCAAGTGGTCGGCTTCAACCTCGAGTACACCATTGGTTGTGCCGGGCATGATCAGAAGGTTCCCGTTGCCCAGTTGTGCGTGCGACATGACGTCCTTGTCTACCACTACCACCTGGTCACAAGGTCTTGCGAGAGTTTCTCCAGGTTTATCAACAGCTCCGACTACAAGTTTGCTGTGGTGGACACCACCAACGATCTAAAAGCGCTCAAGGTTTCGGGCTTGAAATGCCCGAATCTTGTCAACATCCAGGACCACTACAAGGTATGGGGCAGCGCCAAGAACAAACTGAACTCCCTAGTTGACCTCGCCTCGGCCATCATCGACCCCTACTACATGAAGATGAAAGATGAGAGCAATAAATACAAGGACACCTGGCACAGTGTTTGGCATGAGAGACTGGATGAATAACACATCAAGTATGCGGCCAATGATGCGTACACAAGCTACGAGATGTACAGGCGAATCATTGACATGAGGTTGAACTAGATATGGGCCATATGGGCCATGGAAGGGAGGCTAACCAGCCCACAAGGGGCTGGTGCACCACCCACAAGGGAGGAGGCCGAATTGGACTAGGGAAAGGGGGCGCCACCCCCTTTTCCTTCTCCTACTCCCTCCCCTTCCCCCTTTCCACCTCCGTAAGAAGGAAAAAAGAGGGGGGGTGAATCCTACTAGGAGTGGAGTCCTAGTAGGACTCCCCCTCCCTTGGCGCGCCCTTGGTGGCCGGCCTCCCCCTCCCTCCTTTATATACGGGGGCAGGGGGCACCCCAAAGGCACATCATTGTCTTAGCTGTGTGTGGTGCCCCCCTCCACCGTTTACTCCTCCGGTAGTATCATCGTAGTGCTTAGGCGAAGACCTGCACGGATCATATCATCAACACCGTCATCACACTATCATGCTGACGAAACTCTCCCTCGACCCTCTGCTGGATCAAGAGTTTGAGGGACGTCATCGAGCTGAACGTGTGCTGAACTCGGAGGTGCCGTACGTTTGGTACTAGATCAGTTGGATCGTGAAGACGTTTGACTGCATCAACCGCGTTAACATAACACTTCCGCTTTCGGTCTACGAGGGTACGTGGACACACTCTCCCCCTCTTGTTGCTATGCATCTCCTAGATAGATCTTGCGTGATCGTAGGAATTTTTTGAAATTGCAAGCTACATTCCCCAATAGGGGGCGGGAGCAGGAGCGGAGAGGAAAAGGGTGGGAGAGCAGAGCAGGAAGGGGTGGGGGAGCGGAGCGGGAAGGGGTGGGGGCGGACCGGGGCGCGGAATGCAGGAATATGGACCTCTTGAGGACGGTGGTTATGCAGGCAACGGCGGTTTTGCTTGAGGGAGAGATGTTTCAGGAGGCGCTACAAGAGAGGGGAGAGGTTTTTTGGTCTCTCCCTATGAGCGAAGCAGTGGGAGCGCCTGGGAGGGCCACGTGTGAGGCCCACGTGGGAAGGGTTACATAAACGGGCCGCCCCAAAACGGCCCGGAGAAATTAGATGAACCAGTTCAAAACAAAGAAGTTCATACCAGATGTAGTTTGCTATGTTGGAAAATGAAGTTTGGACGGTCAAACAAATAAATACATGCAGTTCATAAAGACAGTTGAAGTCAAAAAAACAACGCGTGTGTTAAGATAACGCGTCCGAAAAAGTCTACCTTCAAATAAGTGTCACAGCAACAGAAAATGGGGGGTCCCCCCCCAGTGCCTGCAGCATAGTCCGCAGCTCTCGATAATGTAGTGCATTTTTTAGAGGAAGCAGTATGGTACAATAAGCAATGCAGTTCGGCCACACATTTAATACATATAATGGGACAATGCCCGCCGGAGAAAACATGGTGGTTAACAAATTTTACTGATGAAAAATAAAATAAAACCACGTTAAAAAACCACGCTCAGACGGTTGCATCGCCACAAAACCACAATCACAGCACAACCCAACCCACGATCTGCACAACCGCATCATCAGCGAGATCGTGCAGTTCATCCGTTGCGGCCATCCCCCCACTTAAATTCAGACCCCACCAAGGCTTTCTCATCCACAATAACACCAGTCGCCATTGCGCTGCCACCAAATCCCTCCATCTCATCAATCTGCACAAAATACACCAAGCCGTACTTCAGGCGATGGGGTTCGTCGATGAGTACAGGCAGGTGGAGGCCCACGGCAACACCAAGTTGCACGTGATCCACACCAACCCAACCCACAATCTGCACAACCG